>NC_066618.1:160473437-160625324 GCF_025201925.1 Gopherus flavomarginatus | reverse complement strand
TGGAAGCTGCTTCTCCAGGCCATGCTGGTCCAGAACCCCCATAATTTCAGGGCAGCTCTGAGCTTGGGCAGGAGTCCACTGCACAGAGCTTGTTGCAGGATCAGGGTTGAAAGCGTTGAGCCAGTGGTAGGGTAGACATGAATAAAGCACAAGATCTTAGACGGATTAAATGATACAATGTTGGTTGCAGCTGAAGTTTAAGAGTTGCTCAAAACTGGCTGGTTTTTAGCCACATGGGTTTAGGGCAAACTTCCTTTGGCTTCATTTCGTGTAACCCCATTTGGGATTTCTCTGGAATTCGGTGTTCAGTGATGGTTGGGAGTTTGAAGTGATGGCAGGGGGATGGGGGCAGACAACCAGTGAGATTAACAGTGTTGTCACCACCTAAGGTGTTTTTCTCCTGCTCAGAAATGGGACCGCGCGGGAGAAGCTGGGTCTGCTGCTATCCCTGTCCTGTGATTAAGCAGAAGATTTTCAGTTACTGGAGCTGTCAGTCCAGTCCTAAATTCACTAAGGATGGAGGTCACTAATGTGTGAGGTCAGCGCAAGGCCAATGAACCACAGAAATCCCCCTCGCAATAGAGCATAAGTGGGCTAAACGGCCTTGTGCTAGCCCTCACTCTAGAGACAATTTCGCTCATGGAAAGAAGATCATCACAGATAGCTGCAGGCACCTGCCCAAGGTCATACAGGAGATCAGTGGCAAAGCCCGAATTAGAACCCAGACCTCCTCCCCTTAGTGTGATACCCAGTTGGCTTCCAACAAGTCTACTCACATGAGTAACTGGAGGGAGTAAAGGGTTCACAAACTGGCCCCAAATGTGGGTGCTGGTAAGCTTGACAAGATCACAGCCCGAGGTGGAATGGCTGCAGTTGACAGCGCTGCAAATGGAACCTACAGACAAGGCGGAGCTGTTGGTGCTTCCTAGCAATTGCAAAGACATTAGCAGCATGACTATGCAGTAGTTGTCGGTTTCTTGGGAGAGTCTTCAACTGGAATCAAGAGTTTTCTCATGGTTTTACAAACAACCATCTGTAGCCATAGTTGGTCCTTATGTCAGAATGAGGTTTCCTTTCCCCTGCCCTCTCGGGCATGTTGAAAGAAAAAAGTGAAAAGGTTGCACATTTATCTTATATTTTAGTCCCCCCAAGACTTGTCTTTAAGTCCCCCCTATTTCTTTAGTGCAAATGAGAGAGGGGAAAAAAAAAAGTTCCCCATGGATAATTTAGTTCAGCTGAATTACAATGCATTTACGTCTGTTTCAAGGCCCTCTCCCACGCACCAACCGCGCTGGCTAGAGCTTCCAGCATAATATCTGCACTGCCCTAGCTCTGTGTCAGCTTTGATAAGAACCCTAGTGTAATCAGTGCAACAGCAGTTATCCGGCTACAATTCTGTATGATTTCCTCTTGTGGCTTCTTCATTCCTGTTTATAATTAAAGCAGGACTCCTTGCCATGCCAAAAGCTATATAAAAATAAGTTAATAAGTAATAAAAGCATGGCACATATCCAAGAGCTGACTGCTGCTGCTGTTCTTATTCTTGTAACACAGTTAATATACGCTAGTGGTGAATAATGTTGAGGCTTGGACACTAGATTAGTCTGCTGGAGTTTAGCAGCTACAGAAGGATGCAAGCGGCACAGATGGAAAAAAGAGAGGCTGATTCGAGCTAGAAATATGAACTATTTAGCCTGAAAAGCATTGGATAATTTGCTAGATTGTCTTCACGATGCGGCATTAGCTCAGCAACTTTCAGACTGTCCCAAAGTCTCAACTGCAAAACTCTGAAATGTTGTGGAGGGTTAGAGGCTCAAGCACAGAGCTGGATTTTGCATAATTATTAATGGTACAGTGTTGCCTAGCGGCCCCAGCTGAGATCACAGCCCCACTGGGTTAGGAACTTTATATACACATAGTGTCCCCACAAGCTTGCAGTTTAAATAGGCAAGGCAGACAATGGGTGGGAGGGGAAAGCGAAGCAAGTGACTTGCCCAGTGTTACATTGGCAGAGCTGGGAGTCTTCTCAATTTCTAGGCCAGTGCTCTAGCCATTAGAGCACACTACCTCTCTCAGCTTTAAAATGAGCCAAACCAAAATCCCACATTTAAAATTTGGGGGATGTTCAAAATCCACCTCCTGAACCATATTTCTTTGCTAATGATCTGATTTTACTCCTTTTGCATTTTTAAAGATTTCTGTATCTACGTGTATGTGTACGTTTGTAGGGCATAGCTATTCAACTTTGTGTTGTTATTATTTATTCCTTGCATTTAGATAACACCTCGAAGTCTCAAATGAGGGCAAGGCTCTGTTGTGCTAGGCACTGCTCAGACCCATAGCAGCAGTCCCTGCCCCAAAGAGCTTACAATCTAATAGACAAGAAAGCCAGTGGAAGCATTCCCATTTTACAGATGGGGATCTAAGGCACACTGAGATTAAGGTTAAGTCTAAACTGTTCTGCAGTTCTGGGGAACGAACTGCAGAGTGCACCAAGTGTTGTGATGCTGTTGGTGCTACTTGAAGAGAACTGCGTTAACGTGAACTAGGTACTTTTCAGTTCGCACCTGCAGCATCCACGTGGATGAGGTACAGTGCAGCACTTTGGTGCACACGGCAATTCACGCGCTCATAGGCCAAACTGCAGGGCTGTGTAGACAAACCCTGAGTGACTAGCTTAAGGTCACACAGGAATTCCATGGCGGAATGTGAATTGATGCCAGATTATCTAAATCTTAGCCCAGTGCCATAAACACTACGCCATTTGGCTATGTTCAGCTGTCTCCCTGTGTGTAAGTGAGCCAGCGTGGGAACAGGAATAGTAACAAATGACTCATGTATTTAACCAAAGCACAATTTTTGAAGTTTTTATATAAAAGATCTTAATTATTGATCCCAATAGTTACTTACTCATCTCTATTGTTTCTGAGTCACTGATTTCAATGGGATGAATTCAGCTCAAGGAATCGCATGGATTTCTAGCCAAAGAATTCGAACCTTTAAGAGTCTCTCAAGAAAAGTATTTCTGTCTGCCACGTTGACTCTCTACTTGCCTGCCAAATCAAACTCAGCCAGGGGCATGTATAGGGGGTGTCTCTTCTTTGATGTCTTTAGCATGAAACAATCTTTCCCTTTCTCACACCTGAGAAAACTTTCTGTAGGGAAACTTTTTTTTTTTTTAATTACTTGGCTACAGACAATTGCCTGTGTTCACAGATTCCTATCTATCTATCTGTCTTTGTGTTCTTTTGGCATAATACAGATACTATAACATTACTTAGTACCTTCCATCAAAGGATCTCAAAATGCTTAACAATAATGAATTAATCCTCACAATTTCTGTATGAGGTGGGGAAGTATTGTACTCCACTGGCTACTTTGTACATGCTCCATGGATGGAATCAGAAGTGCTGTGCTGTGTGTCATAGGCACTATATGGTCTACAGGGACTTTCCCAAATTTGGTCACAGGTTCCCCTGAACCAAAGGATGCCTAGTTCACGTGAAGCCTCAGATAACTTTCATTTTTTTGAAGCACTTGGAGGAGAAGATGATGATCAGGAACAGTCAACATAGATTCACCAAGGGGAAGCCATGACTGACCAACCTGATTGCCTTCTGTGATGAGATAACTGGCTCTGTGGATATGGGGAAAGCGGTGGACATGAGATACTCTGACTTTAGCAAAGCTTTTGATACTGTCCTCCACAGTATTCTTGCCAGCAAGTTAAAGGATGGATTGGATGAATGGACTATAAGGTGGATAGAAAGCTGACTAGATCGTTGGGCTCAATGGGTAGTGATCAACAGCTTGATGTCTAGCTGGCAGCCGGTATCAAGCAGCGTGCTCCAGGGGTCTGTCCTGAGGTCGGTTTTGTTCAACATCTTCATTAATGATCTGGATGATGGGATGGATTGCACTCTCAATTGACTTCAATGGGCTTTGTGTCAGGTCACAAGAGAGAGGAGAATCAGCTCCAGGGTTTTTTAAAAATGAATCTGGAGACCAAAGTCACAGGTTGATCAACGCCCTAATTTCTGACTGGAGAAAAAAATGCAATGAAGGCATGCACACCTCATGGGATCAGCCCTTATCCCCTAGCACAATTCTAGGTATGGGCTGCTCATTTTGGTCACTGGGAGATTGCAGAGGGAATCTGTGAGCACAAGCTGTTTTTAATTTCTACATGTCAAATGAGACTTGATACTGCAGCTTATCCAGCTCGGGTTAGGAAGATAAAGTCTAGCCACAGTCCCTCTTTTTTTTGTGGTTTCCCAAATGTTTTGATTTGAGATTCCTTTTTTATTCCAGACGCAAAATTATTCTGGAGATATAGACTCCACGCTGCAAGCTTTTTAAAATACCAGTTGTTTTTAGTGGTGATGGTAACCGAGCAGCACAGATCTTTAGAGGACTGATCGAAGTTGTCCCAACTTAAGCTAGCTGCAAATAGGCAACCCCTTCTAATGATTGTGATCTAAACAAGAACAGGCATGTGTATCCAGCCATTTTACAGTCCCTGCCTAGTCATTGTGAATCACAGAGAGGATTTCAGTTGGCTTTGGATGACAACATAGGGAGTTTTTAAAGCAGTACCAAACCAAATGACTTCATTCTGTTTCCCACCTCAAGCTTAGGAGCCGAGCAAATCCCTTGAGTGATCTTATTTTAAGGAAAATAACAGCACTGAGGTCTGGGGGGGTTGATCTGTAATAGGTATGTATATAATTCCCCATTTCCATAGCATCTGAGCACTTCACAATCTTTAGTGTATTCATCCTCACTATGCCCGTGTGAGGTAGGGACATGCCGATGCACAAAGATTGCTCAAGGTCCCTCAACAAGGCAGTGGTAGAGCAGAGAACTGAACCCAGCTCTCCCAAGACGTAGGTTAGTGCCCTAACCACTAGCCAGTGTTCCCTCTTTAATTGAGCACTCTTTCTCTTTGAGATAAATACACATTGGGGAAATAAGGCCAAAAAAGCAGCACCTTTCCCCTCCGGAAATGAGCAAAGAGGAGCAAAAAGCAAGAATACTGGAAAAAAGAAAAGAAAGAAAAGGCACTGTTTTATTTTGCTCTGTTTTTTTTTTCCTGTTAACAAACTCTCCTGCTTTCAATGCAGATTCAGAAAAGCAGCTGGCATGGGCTGGGGACCAGAAGTGACAGATGTACAACTGGATGCGGTGTATCCGGCATGTGGGTGTCTGAGGCTGAACTTGAGAGCCAGCCAGCTGTGCCAGAGATCTGGTGAAGCCACCCACCCCTGTGAGCGTGTACAGGTCAGAGAGAAAGAGAGCAGACTGGAGGCCTTATCCAAAGCTCATTGACATCAATGGACTTTGGATCAGGGTCGGAGGGTCGTCTACAGGCAGAATTGAGAGCTGCACTGGTTTAAATTAAGGCAAGATTTTAAACTGCCATTGGCTATGCTAGTTAATGGTAGAAGTGAGGAGCTGTGGAGTGGCTTAAAGTGTGTGAGTGGGGGTGGTGGATAGGGGCAGATATTTTTCTCCCCATTTGATAGGATTACGGGGCACCAGATGCAAGGTGAAAAGGTGGTAAAGAGTTTCAAAACCTGATAACTTCTGCCAAAAAACTGCACAGGAAAACTTCATTTTTTAGGGATATTTTTGGAGGTCCGGAGGGGCGGCATTAGGGTGGTGGTGAAGGGAAGGGAAGTTTTCAACAAAAACTTTAAAAAAAAACCACTAAAAATTTCAACGTTCAATTTTTCATTTAAAGATACTTTTTTAAAAAAGTCACAATTTTGTTGAGGAGAAAGAATCATTTTGTTCATCAAAAAATACTTTGGATGAAAAAGTTTGACCAGCTCCGTCTATAGTTCCATTAGCGAGTAGCATTTTACTGCCTGAGTAATCCCATTGACATGAATGGGACTGCATGTGGATTAAGGTGCTATTCAATGTGTATAAATGTATCAGAATCTGACCCACAGATAGGAAATCAATAGAAGGGAAAGAAATACTTTATGGAATAAGCTAACCACTAACTATTTTTATGTAATATTTATATTATGGTAGAGACTAGGAACCCCAGTAATGAACAATAACTCCATTGTGCTAGGCACAGTACAAACACAGAACAAAATGACGGTCTGTGCCCTTAGGTTAGCTTAAGTAAAAAATTCCCCTGAGTTGTTTTATTCCATAAATGTCCACAGCTGGGTTCTTGCTTTTCACTCTGAACCAGCTGGTATTAGACATTGTTGGGGTCAGGATGCTGCATTAGATGTATTTCTAGTCTGATGCAGCAATGGCAAGTCCTACTTTTTCTTAAACTTAGAGTAGGATGAAAAAGCATATACATGAATCAGGGCAAAACGGAATTGACGACAGGGTAATGTGTTTAAATCTTTGATTATTAAACATTAACCAGGCTACCGCTTATAAATCATCGGGATGGAAATGAATCCAGCATGTTTCCTTGGATCAGATAAGAGATTTTAAAGACATAAGAAGATCCTAACCTAATGGGAAGCTTTGTGTTTTACACATACTTTACAAATTGCTTCAAGTGACAGAATGTCACAGCAGTAATTAATTGATGAGATTAAATTACATTTTATAGAGAAATACGTCCACATTTCTCCACTTCAGGAGTTTTTATGTATCATCCCTCATGGAAAAAAGCCTCATATAAAAATGAAAACTGGATGTGTCTGGCTTTTATTATTTATTGAACAATGCTCCATTGATTCACAGACCCTCTCCAGACAGCTCATAAACAAGGCCGTTAGTGCAAAGTTTAGACAAGGACAAAGATTTTTGTACTCTTAAGTATAATACAAAGCTCAACTATTATCCACACAAGAAGGAGTAGACAGAGCTGGACTTTATAGGGGAGAAATCTGAAGATGTTTTTCTGAAGTGAAGGGGGGAAAGAAAAAGATTCATCTGAAAGCTGATGTTTCATGTCTATTTCTTTTTTAATCTCTCTCTCTAATCCCCATGCATACCTTTTTATCTAAACTTTCAGTTGCCATATCTATCTGTCTGTCTAGGCTGTGCTTATCATCTGTATGCTTGGGCTTTCATAACTCCATCATCACTATGATATCCAAGTGCCTGGCCCATTGTTTCTCCCTCTGTCCAGAAGGCACTGTGCAATAGTGCCTCTCTACCCACTTCCCACAGTGGCTCTACCTTTCCAAAGGTCTATTTTGGCCCTGAAATTCAACACACTCTTTCCTTTGGTCCACAGGTTTGAGCCCTTATGGCCGCTTTTTCCAGTCAGGGGAACTTGGCCTATAAATTACTGGAGTGTATCATCCAAGGCAAGCAAGGACTCTCTCAAGTTGCTCAAGAAGAAGTGGAAAGTAGCTTTTGCTCACTCTAGCTGATTGAAGTCCTGTTCCCCTTGGAGGCAACAGAAGTTTTGTCACTGCCTGTGGTGGGAGCAGTACTGGGCCTTAATAATATAAAAGTGACAAAGCAATGAGGATGAACATATCACGGAATCATAGACTTTAAGGTAAGAAGGAACCATTATGATCATCTAGTCCAACCTCCTTCACAATGCAGGCCACAGAATCTCACCCACACATATGCCCTGTAAGTAGCTAATACTTAGACTTGCTTTCTCTGTGCCTCAGTTCCCTATCCATACAATGGGGATAATAGCACTGCCCTGCCTCCACAGGAGTATTGTGAGTATAAATATGTTAAAGATGATGAGATGCTCAGATACTGAGGTAATGCGGGCCATACAAATAGCACAGATTTGTGGATCATCTACCAATGGTCCTTGCATTGAACCCAATCCAGCTCCCTTTGAAATCAATGGCATGATTCCAGTGGCGGCTGAATCAGGCCTATGATGCTGGCTCCTCCTCCTTATTTTCAGCTGTTAAACTGCTTCAAGGCAGCTAAAGGTACATTCTGTGCTCTTCCCATGTAAGCAATTGCTGTATTTGCCACGAACTCCATAGAAGGAGAGGTGGGGACCGTGGGATTGTAGCCTTACAGGAGAATCGATGCGTTAAAGCATTGTCCACCCTGTAAAAAGGTTTGAGAACCCCCTGACCTTGGTGAACCCTGAAGAAGTATTTCCAGCCCTGTTGGAGTGGCTGAGTCTTTATTATTGCAGGCAGACGTAGTCCACTCTGGCTCTCATTCTTGCTGCTGATTGTCATTCCTAATCTTTTGGCAACACAAGTACATAAAAAAGTTCCTATGAGTTGGCTGCAACTCAGCTTCCTGGCTTGAGAGGTACACCACTCTGCCCCGTGTCCAGCTCTTCTGAATACCTAAATTTTCTGTCACGTAAAGGTCACTGAGTGGGCATGGGTTAAATCAAGAGCCTGATGAAGCTAGCACCCCTTTTTTTTTAAAACAAGATGGGCCAGACCCTCAGCTGGTGTAAATGGGCACAGATCCATTGATAATCCTTCAAACTGCACAAAGATCCCAGACACTTAATGCTTTGTAATTTATATGTTGTAATTTGCAATTGAGACTGGATAGTGTTATTTCTTCCATGCTCCGTTTGGGTGATGTTTTTCCTCCTGTTTTCTATTCCAGCCTATCCGTTTCCTAATTGTCACTCTGTTGGAAGGAGCACTGCCTCAGCTGATGTAATTTGTCTTTCATGGAGCTACATGCCAATATACTCCATCGGAGGGATCTGGCCCTTTAAAAATTAACCTCCTGTTTGGTGGGACATAAAGCAGAAAGGGATTAAGAGGCATTTAGTTTCATGAAATCCTTTAATAAGTAGTCTCCTTCTTCTGGCTTGGGTTACCAAAAAAAGTGAATACTTTCCCTATTAAATCTTTATAGTTTCTTCTCTCTAACAACCTATTTGACATTTGCTGTATTTCTCCATGAAAGGAGCTGCGAAAATCCAAGATCCCCCTTTTAAGTCTCTTGTTATCTTAGTTCTTAAACTGGTCAATTTTATATCCTTAGACGTTAGACTGTGAAAGGGACATTCAGAACTTAGCCGTGAGCACATTTCATGGCTCAATAAATCCAGAATAAGACTTGTCATAAAACCTTCAGCATCAAGGATTTTTTATACCAGGCAATAACCCCAATTTATAATTATTTCTGAACCCAGAACATCTATCTCCCCTATTTTCAAATGTAAAATGCACTGTGGTCGTATCTTTAAATGGTGTAGTTATAAGTGCTCCCAACTAATCCACTTGTCTAGGGTCTCCATGGCTTGGGAAATAGTTTCAATTTTTCCAGTGGAGAAAAAAAATCTCTCTTCAGAACGTTCTGGTTTTTCAACTTCCTTAGCATCCTCCTTGTTGAACAATATTAGGGTCCCTTTATATTTTGAATTGATTTTTGAATAGAACAGCAAGAAGCAACTACGAAAAGAGCTAGATGGTTTGGGATAGATTCTGATCTCAGATGAAGTGGTATAAATCCAGAGTAACTCCCTGGTTGTCAAAGGAATTACCCCAGAAGTGCACTGATCCATGTGAGATCAGAATCTTTTAAGTAAGAGAGTTCTAACAGCTGCTGTGTCACATGGTCACTATTCGGTGTCTCTTATTATTAGTGGGATAAATATTCTAGCCTGAAAAAATAAGCAACACAAACACATGAAGGTGAGGCTCTGTAGTACAGTGAATGCATAAACACACCCCAGTTTATGAAATCCATCAGTTGCTACAAAGAAATATTCATGTAATATTTTGCAAGCATTATGCTCCATGGACCAAATGGAGACCTGGTACCTATGTATGCAACTCCATTAAATTCAGCGCAATTGTATCCCTGTCATAGTATCTTTCTCCAATCTGAACCTTAGAGTCCAAAAGTTGGGGTACCAGCATGAATTCCTCTAAGCTTAATTACCTGCTTAGATCTGATAAGCTGCCACCAATCAGGAATTCCAGTGCCTGTCTCACTCTAGTCCCCCCAAAACCTTCCCTGGGGACTCCAAGACCCAAATTCCTTGAGTCTTACAACACAGGGGAATAAACCATTTCCCTCCCCTTCTCCTCCCCTCCCGGTGTTCCCTCCCTGGGCTCCTGGAGAGATATACAGATTCAAGCTCCGTGAATCTGAACAAAGGGATTCCCCCTTCTCTTTTCTTCCTCCCAGATCTTTCCCGCCCTGGGTACGCTAGGAGATCACCGTGATTCAAACTCCTTGAATCACGACACAGAGAAATCAGGTGGGTTTCCCCCCTTTCTCTCCCCCTCCCTTCTCCTTTCCTGTTAAGTACAGACTCAATTCCCTTGAGCCTCAACAAGGGGAAAAATCAGACAGGTCTTAAAAGCAAAACTTTTAATAAAAGAAAAAAGAATAAAGAAAATCACTGTAAATTCAAGATGGAATATTACAGGGTCTGTCAGCTTCTAGAAACTGGAGAAAAAGCCTCCTCCAGCAGAAATACAATTTTAAATACTTCCAGCCAAATACACATTAGAACTCTACCAGCCAGATACACATTTGCAAATAAAGAAAAACAATCAAAAAGACTAAACCGCCTTTCTACCTTTGTACTTACTAAATTTGAACAGAAGATTAGAGAGCCTGTAGTTACGTGTGGTTACTCTCAGAACCCAGAGAGAACAAAGCAAAACCCAAAAAACACAAACAAAGGCTTCCCTCCACCAAGATTTGAAAGTATCTTGTTTCCTGATTGGTCCTCTGGTCAGGTGTCCGGTTCACTGTTTGTTAACCCTTTACAGGTCAAAGAGACATTAACTCTTAACTATCTGTTTATGACAATCCCCTTAATTACTCTTATTATTTGTATTACAATAACATCTAGGGCTCCAAACTGAGACCAAAGCCCCATCATGCAAGGCACTGTACATAAGAAACAATGCCTGATTCAGACAGCTTACCATTAAATAGCTATAGCAACTACGATAAAACTCCAGGTTGCATGGGGCACTGAGATAGTGTCTCCAAAGTGCAACAGTCACAATAAACTGGGATGTCAGGCCACAGTGCATTTCAGAAGAGCCCTGAGAAAAAAGGGGAGGAGGAAATGAAGGGTAAGGGTAATTTTCTTGCTGCTACACATCCGTATGTTCTAACCTGGGAAGCAATATTCTTCATGGCAGGGACACAGTTATCAGATCAAAGATTCCAAATGGCTGACACGAGTTCCCATTGCAGGAACTCATACAAGCGGCTTTTTAAAATAAGACATTTCTAAATCATTACTCCTTCAAATATACGGGACTGAAATCAGAATTCTTTTAAACATCCTTAATGTAAATATATAGGACGTAACCTGAACGTATACACATTTTCCATGCTCTCATCTCTATTTGTTTATGTTGGGAAGAGACCACTCTTCCCAACTGAAGAGAATGGGTGGGAATGGCAACTGAAATTTAAAATGAAAACCACAACTTTTCTTGTCATGCAGATTGCAGAAATCAAATGATCAAATGTTCAAACACTTTCCAGTTAGTTTGACTCATTTAAGATTCAAAAAGAGGGAGTGTCATCTAGTAGTTCGAACATGGGGCTAGTACCCGGGACTCGAGTTTTAATCCCAGCTTTTAGCAAAGGAGTCTGTTTCAGTGGTCAGAGTAGGGTAGATGGGAGTCAGGTATCCTAGATCAGTGGTTCTCAAACTAGGGTCAACGCTTGTTCAGGGAATAGCCCCTGGTGGGCCAGGCCAGTTTGTTTACCTGCTGCATCCGCAGGTTCAGCCGATCGCGGCTCTCACTGGCCGTGGTTCATGGCTCCAGGCCAGTGGGGGCTGCAGAAAGCGGCGCGGGCCGAGGGATGTGCTGGCTGCTTGGATGGGCACTGCTTGGAGAGGTCAGTGTATTTGAAAATCATGATGCTTAATGGTTATTTTTCATTGACACTTAGACCTTGCTGGAATTCTTACTCCATCTAATGCATTTGGAACTTTGTGGGTGTTAATTTATTGCTTAGATGGGCAGTGTGCTTTTCCTTGTTAGTATTTTTAACTTTGAGTACTTCTAATAAAAATGCATCAAATC
This sequence comes from Gopherus flavomarginatus, assembly GCF_025201925.1. NCBI lineage: Eukaryota > Metazoa > Chordata > Testudines > Testudinidae > Gopherus > Gopherus flavomarginatus. Next base: position 160,613,370 of record NC_066618.1, on the reverse strand, counting down.
TCAGTCCGTACAAGCCTAAAGCCCCCAGCCTGCAACTAGATCGATCCCCTTGTGTCTGAACATAGGGATTGCCACACTGGACCAGACAGCAGGTCCATCTGGCCCCATATCCTGACCCTAACAGTGGCCGGCACCAGATGGAAGGGGTAAGAGCCCCACAATACGTAGATGTGGGAAACTGCCCATGCAGTCACCCAACGATTTCAACAGTGCTTCATATGTGTGCTAGGTTTAGTCTACATAGGTCTTATTACAGGATCAGGGCCTGAGATATCCAATAAATAAAGCTGTAATATTGAGTACAAAGAATAGTGAAATTCAGTTACACATTAAAAAAGAAAGAAACAAAGATGTACCCAGTAACTGAACTATCTAATATTTGCTTAAACCAATATAAGATGAGGAAAACTATTGTCCTGTAATTCCAGCCTCTTTCACAACTCAACATTTATTCAATTAAAAAAAGTCAAGAATAAGAAGAAAATAAGCTCAAGCTAACCAATAACAATGAAAAGTTGGGTCATCAAAGCACCTAAATTTTTGATGGTGTCTCTAATATGTGTAGAAGTTTCTGTAAAGAAACTAATATGGACAGAGATACCAAGATTTCTGCAGGACCACAACATTGTCAGAGCACAGGAGAGCCATAAGTTTCTAACCATAGGTCTGCCTGGAACAGGTCTTTAATTTAGGAGATCCGAGATACAGCAAAGTTACCATAGATGGGACGTAATGCCTAAAACGTAATCTGTTAAGCATATGCTTGAGAGCGTGTGTGTGTTTTCTTTGCTTCTACCCCTATTTATATATGGCATTATTTGAGTTACCTTAACAACCTTTTTATACAAGAAAGGTCTGTTTCTGTGGTTACGATGACACTTTTGGATAGAATCACTTATTTCAACAGGGAGAATGTGCCACCTAGGAGCCCACTGACCCAAGTATTTGTCTCTACCTCTGTGTAGTCTGGATTAGTTCTCCCCTCCTCAATAATATTTATATATATATGGGCACAATCCTGCTTCCATTGTTGAGAGGCAACATTCCAACTGACATTAGATTAAATTTATCCTTATGCCGAGAGGCCTACACACCACTTAAAACTACAAAACGGGGTAAGGGGGACTTACGTGATCTAGAGTCCTCACCACAGTAGTGATTTTCTTTTTTTGGGAGTATGATTGCACCTGGAGCTGGAAAACATAAATAAAATAAAAAATGTTAAAAAAATATGTATCACAGAAATGTTCTCTCTCTCTCTCTCTCTCTCTCTCTCTCTCTCTCTCTCTCTCTCTCTTTCAATTTTGCAAAATTTCAGAATTTTGACAAAACATTATGTTGGTCAAAAAATGTCATCTAACTGGTTGAAAAACTAGTAGGATTTCCGGTCTGGCATGGAAGCTGCAATGGCACCAATAACACTTTTTATTGGGGGTGGCCAAACTTCAACTCAGATCCCGCTATAAGATTTAGGTTTTAACTTGATTTAATATAAGGGTCTTTCCAGGGATGTAAACCCTCATGCTTCAGGACATCAGCCAACTGCTACTTAACAAGAATCAGGAAGAAACTTCCCCTGTGGGCAGGTTATTCCACAGATGCTCACTGCAGAGCCCCATACACCTTCCTCTAGGCAACTGCTGGAGACAGGACACTAGAAAGATGTATCAATTTCTGTGTCCTATTGATGGACCTTGGTGCCTGTTCAGAGTCCCATGTAAGGCAATGGAACTCCAAACTGAGGCAAGGCTTTGCTTGCATGGCGCCCAGCACCTCGTGGGATCGAGGCTTTTTTGTAGTAAACATCCGGCAATAACCAAACTTTCCATTTAATGCTGTTACTTTCAGCTACTGATCTCTTGTCAAGCACTGAACCCACTGCCCTTCCTGAGAGAATGGTTTTATGGGCATTGCTCCTTTTTCCTTGATGACTGTGTATATGGAGAATTGGTAGGTTAAGAGTTTCCTTATTGCATATTAATGCCCTTTAATGTGCTTTGAACCCTTTTATTTTAATTACATTAGTCTCCAATCTATTTAAAGTTCCTGCAATCTGGTTACTCTTATTCAAATCAGATTTCTGATTCTCCACACTTAGCAGCTGTTTTTCCGCTTTGCTCGATGCTGGGTTGTTTTTACTGCAGAACTGTTATTGGCATTAATACCTTGCAAAGGGCAAACAGGAATGGCTCCCACAGAGAGTTTCTCCCCCTCATCCTTCTTCCCTGCAAAACAGAACTTTTTTACTCCCATTGAACTAGAGCTGGTCATGGGATGTCTTCTCATTGGGGTAAGAGGGGAAATCAAAATGAAATTTTCATTTTTTTGATGACAACAAAAAAAATCAATGGAAACATTCCTTTTTTCTGCAGAAATGCCCACTGAAAATCACTGCAACAGAAAAATTCCAAACCAGCTCTATGCTAAAGTCAATGGCCGAACTCCCAGCGACTTCAGAGTGAAGCAGGGTTATTTTGTACATATTACAGCTGTATTTAGAGGTCCCAACCAAGATCAGAGCCCTGTCATGCCAAGTGTGGCACATACTCATGGCAAGAGACAGTCCCTACTCTGAAAAGCTTACAATCTAAACAGACAAGAGAGACAAAGGGTGGGCGGGAAACCAGGATCAAACCTAGGGCCAGTATTTATCACACAAAAAACACAATAAATACCTAAAAGTGGGAGGTCAGGGGGGTGGTGATAGTGAAGAAGAGACTCCCTGGGAAAATCAGTACAGCTTTCCTGCATATTCCCTGTGGGACTACTGTGCATGCCCCAAACCCCTCAGCCTCTCGACTGTTATTCATCTTCTTGCTGTCTCATTATCTCCATCCCCATGGAGACCACTAATACAGCTGGCTGATCAGTCACCTTCAACTATGAGACAGATCCATGCAGAGAGAGGCCCTTTGCATTCAGTTATTTTATTTATGTCTTTAGATTTAAATGAACAATTAAATAAGCCCATGCAAAAAAAAACTTTTGATGCCCTAACAATTAATATAAACCTAGTGCTTTTCATTCATAAATCTCAAAGCACTTTACAAAGGAGGGCAGTATCATTTAACCCCATTATATAGATGGGGAAACTGAGGCATAGCAAGGTGAAGTGACTTGTCCTTCGTCACTGAGCAGGCAAGTGGCAGAGCCAAGAATAAAATCCAGATTTCCTGAGTTCTTAGCTTTAGTCACCCCACTTGGACTTGCAATTACAAATAATGACCAGTTAAAAACAAACAAACAATCACGCTCAAACAGAGCTAGATTTTCACAGCAGCTCATCTCCCATTTAGACACGTAATTAAGGACCAGGTACTGAGGTACCTAGCTGCTTCCATTTGTTATAATAATGATATCTTATATGAATTATGGCAGTGCCTAGAGATCCCAGCCCCATTGTGCTAGGCACTACACAAACCCATACCAACAAAATGGTCCTTGCTCCAAAGAGCTTATAATCTAGGGTCTTGTCTACACACACATTTGAACTGGTTTAGTTAAAGTGGTGCAAACTCTCATATGGTGAATCTTATTTTGCTTTAGCTTAGACATTTTCCTAACTGATTTAAACTAATCTGAAATAAACTGAAATAATAGCGTTCACACAGCAGTTCATACCTGTTCTAGTAAGTCACTTTAAATTCACAACTTTAGTTAAACAGGTGCAACTTTGTGTAGACAAAGGCTATTCTTCACTTCAAAAAAATGTGTGGTTTACAGTGAGAAAGCTATCTTGCTGTACAACCTAGTGGAGACAAGACATAGTAGTTGTTACCTTGATGTAGCTAGATGAGTTTAACTCCAGGTGAGAGGTATAGCGTTGAATTTGAATAGATACTAGAACTGTGCAAATAATGGATTTTTCAGTTCATTTGCAATTTGGAAAAAATGGGGAAAATTTGGTTTGTGACCAACTGAAAATGAAACTTTGGGAAAAAAAACTGGTGAACCAAAGAGACAAAAAAAATGTTTTGGGTTGAACAAAATGTTTCTTTTCAACAAAACTGAAATGTTTTCTTTTGAATTGGATCACTTTAAAATGTTTTGGACTTTTAAAAAATGAAATTAAAGACTATTTTGAAATGAACAAGTCATTTCAAACCAAAAGATTGGGAATTTTTGTTTTGAAAATGTCAGGGGAAAAATTTTTTTTTTTGGTCTCCTCCCTCTCCCTGGAAGTTTGTTTTATTTTCAGCAGAAACAATTTGGCAAAATTAACATGATTTCACAAAATATTTTGGTGTCAGTAAATCTCCGGGTTTTTTTTGTTAAAAAAGTGTTTTGTACAAAACTTTTTGCCCAGCTCAGAGGTAAAAACTGCCTTTGCCTTATCTCCACTACAATTTTACAGTGAGAGAGCTCTCTCACAACTCCTTTTTCAGTGAAGACACAGCCAAACCCTAAGCAAAAGACTAGAGACAACAGGAAGATCTAACAAACAGATGGGGGGTGGGGGGAACACAAGGTAGCAGTGAGATAATTATGATCAGTGTGATAAGCAGCAGCCACAGCATACTGGCTGTCTAACATTGTCAAATTTTTTTGTAGGCAGAGCAGAGGTAAATTTTAAGGGGAGATTTTCAAATAGCTCAGTGGAGGACTTTTGTAAACCTGAACAGTTAGTTTAGTATCTAAATGGAAGCAAGCTCTTTGAAAATCGAGCTCATAATGAATTGACTCTGCCAGCCAATAAACCAAAGGCACAAAATAACCTTTTCAACCTCACCAACAGGAAAAACCTGACAAACTATTTGAACTGCACAAGACACCTGGGTACATTCGAATGACAAAACTTGTTCCATTTAAAGGTGGCTAATCTTTGAGAGCTGCTGTAAACTTCCTAAAGATTAGCTAAAGATTGAGGGCTGTACACACTAAATGGTTTCAGTTAGCAACTCTAGGTGAAATTAATATCACAACAAAGATTACAGGGTGGCTTTCAAATGACAACTAATTATATTTGGAGGCCGGAAGTGGATGTGTGCTATTTCCACAGCATGCTGCTGCCTTGACATTCTCCAAACAGTTAATTCTTAAACTTCTGAGACTGTTTTAGGAAGCTTTTGTCTTATGCTTGGACCTGAACCTGCAAACCTTTACTCATATGAGTAGTGGAGATCCCCCAAAGACATCAAAGGGGTACTTGCCTAAATAAGGATTTGCAGAATTGGGCCCCTAGTTTGCATGGTTCCTTGCTTAACATGCTGTTTGTTTAGTTCCTGTGCAACAGAAGTTTCCTTAGCAACTGTCTTATTCTTTTGCAAGTCTTTGTTAATGGCAGACATTGACATTTGCTATGTACAAGAGTGTTAAAAAGGATGGTACCCAATTAAAAAAAAAAACAAAAACCCTAAGATTGCCCAGTTTCCAATGCAAACCTCATATTATCCACCTTGAACTTGCTGGCGGGAGCTTACTCTATTGAACAATACTGCATGCTACCTTTAGCATTACCTAAGGGAGCATTTTCTGCTTCCCTCTCCAGCTTTCAAAGGTCAATAAGAAAACATCTTGTCTTTATCTTTTTCTCTATGTGCATAACACCAATGCACTGGCATAGCAGCTCTCCGTGCCAGCCAGTGTAACAGGAACTTATTGTCCAAATATGAGCTACAATAGTATGCAGAGAGAAAAGACAATCCTCGTGGTTAAAGCACTGGGCTGGGACTCAGGAGATGGGAGGTGCAATTCTCAGTTCTGCCAAAAACTTCTTGGGTGACCCTGTGAAAGTAATTTAGGCCCAGGAGTGGCGCCAGGGTTTTTGGCGCCCTAGGCAGGGGTCCTTCTACGCTCCCGGTCATTGGCAGCAATTCTGCAGTAGGGGGCAGGGGTCCTTCTGTGCTCCCGGTCTTCGGGGCACTTTGGCGGCGGGTCCTGGAGCAAGTGAAGGACTCACCGCAGAATTGCCGACGATGACCCAGAGCGCGGAAGGACCCCCCGCCGCCGAAATGCCGCCCTCCCAAATCCTTGCACCCTAGGCGACCACCTAGATCGCCTAAATGGAAGCGTCGGCCCTGTTTAGGCCCAGATGTTCCAAAGGTATTTTGGTGCCCAACTTGCATTGAAACTAATGGAAGATCCCTCATCTGTAGAATGGAGACAACAATACTTGGTTGGTCCTGTCTATTTATATTGTCAACTCTTCAAGGCAGAGACTGTCTCCTAGGCTTTGTGTTCACAAGGTGTGCTGTTATCTTGTGTTAGGTAACAGCTAGTAAGTAACATGAGGTAAAATCCTAGTGAAGACAAAGCAGTTTGTAATAGTAACACACTAGTAGGCTGAGGTGAACACCAGCCCATAAGGTTCACCTTGACCTGCTAACACATGTGAAAACTACAGACTGGTTGGTAGGATATTACCATGTATTAGCTAACACAAGTTAACATCACATCTTTTGTCCTAATGCAGCTGTACCCTTAATGGGTGTTCAGTCAAGTCCTAGCACCATGGGGTCTCGTTCTTGTGCATTGTCCACTAAACCATCCTTCCTTAACAGGGGTTGGAACATCAAAACATCTAGAATATGATGCTTCCAAATAGGACTTAAGCGATGCCCAGGTCTTGTGCTGGTCCTTCCAGAACGTCCCTGTGTTCTGCTTCCCACACCACAGCTGGCTGTCCCTTATCAGAAAGTATGCAAACCTTTCATTTCTTTCTTTTACAAATGCTCCACTGAAGAAGTTGTATAGCAGAACTCTGGTGCAGAAAAATAGAAGCACCAATAATAAACTCAGTAACAGATGTTTCCCAGTGCTCTACCACCTGTCTCTCTTCACTCTATTCAATGTCTGGTACAGAAGACTGAACCACCTTTCTGTTGCTAATAATTGTATCACTATATTTACTAACCTTCCTTTGAAGCATTAGTTATTGGCAAGAGGCAGAACAACAGATGGCTTAGTGCCCTGACCCAACATGGTAAAATGTGTGGGACATTAATGGGAGCCTGTGCATGTATCTGACGTCTATTTGAGTTAGTTGGAAAGTGGTTTTCTCCCCTGAGCCCCCGCTAATTATGACTTTTTGTCAAAAATACAAACAAAAAAATTTTTATGGAAAAGTCATTATTTTCCATTTGCAGCTGAAAATTTTGTGGGGGGTTTCCTGAATTTTTTTTCCATTGAGTGGAAATATCAATTTTCCATCACACAAAACAAAAACAGCTTTCAACTGACAATTTTCTACTAGCCCTGTTGCCACTACTTTTCTGGGTTAGCCCATTACAGACATGGGGTACAACTGTCAAATCTAGATCCAGATTTGGACCCTGGACTCTATCCTCTCTTTTCTCATTTCCCCCTAAATTCTAGGGTGGTCAGATTCAGGCATTTGGTTCAGGCTTATCTCTAACAACAATCTGATCCACAGGCCACTTGTCCACCATTTCCTATTGTTAAAGGATTGATGCTGCTCCCATTGAATTCAATGAGAATTTTGCCATTGGCTTCAGCAGGTTAAGCCATGATCAGCAGCAGATTCTTCGTGTGTTGTGCTGCACATAACGACGGGCTTGGCCACATAGAGAAAGTGATTGAGAAACACTGTCTGATGAATCATGAGAGCCAAATTTCTCCCCAGTATCCTTTGTGATTAATGGCTGGAACCCAGTCAAAAACCAACCCCATCATCTTAGTTTCAAGCTCTTGAATATCAAATAGTATGAAACGAGAGGAGGATAGTGGTTATAACCTCAATTGTGGACAGCTTTGTTGGATGGAACTCACTATTGCATTTGGTTTTACCTTGGGCTGCAATTAAATTAAAATTAGTGGTAACCACTAACACCATAACTACCACTATTCTCTGGTAATTCTTGACTGCTCAGTGTGCTTTTAGCATTTTTATTTAGGTTTTAACAATGAATAAAAGTCAGAAAGGATCAACGTGCATTTTACAAGCCCTGGTAAAATTGTATGGGCCAGGTCCTCAGCTGGTATAACTCGGTGTCCAGTTTAAGTCACTGGAGCTCTTCCAGGTTATACTAGCATGGATCTGTCTTCATCTCTTCAGAAGGAGTGGGGGGAAAAGTATGTTGCAATTTGAGTCTGCACTTGTAGGACAGATCCTTCCCTGTATATAGGTGGCTTCATGCCACTCCCACAGTGCATATCTGTCCTAAAGCTGGCTTGATCTCCTACCAGAGGAATTGTCCTGCACAGACTAAACTATGCCACCAAACTCCATCTACCATACATAGCCAGGGAAAAGGCTGAGACATGGACATCCCCCCAACCTGGCAATCCTCAGATGTAGCAGGGGATGTTACCAGCTGGTGCCGCTTAAAGCAGTAACCTCCAGGGTGCTCTAAATTGGCTTGATCTAGATTGATCCTGGATTGAGGGACTGAAAGGCAGCCCCATCAGACCTACTTCTGAACTGCAGCTCAGAATCTGGGATATAATATTAGCTCATTTATTCTAAATCAGGGGTTCTCAAAATAGGGGTCAGGACCATTCAGGGGCTTGCGAGGTTATTACCTGGGGGGGGGGGGGGGTTGTGAGCCATCAGCCTCCACCCCAAACCCTGCTTTGCCTCCAGCATTTATAATGGTGTTAAATATATAGAAAAGTGTTTTTAATTTATTATGGGAGTCGCACTCAGAGGCTTGCTATGTGAAAGGGGTCACCAGTACAAAAGTTTGAGAACCACAGTTCTAAATGTTCTGAAGAAATAAAATACAATGGAAGCAGTGCATTAAGAGATGGGAAAATCTTGAGAGATCCTCCAGCACAACTCCTGCCAATGCATGACTGATCCCTAAAACTCAGTTTCCAATTTTTTTAGTGTAGTGTAGAATCAGGCAAATGGTGCAGAATTTAAAGGCTTCTGATTAGCCAGCACAGTGTGTTTCGTACTGAAGGAGCAGTACTCACTTCAACACAAAGTAGAACGTGTGTGGTCTAGTAGAGGTAGGCACTGGACTGGGTGTCACTGAAAGCTGTGTTCTAATCCTGGCTCTGCTACTCACCTCCTGCAAATAAAATAACAGTCTCCCTCACAAATGGGGAGTTGATACCCCTGAATGTTGGTGCTCAAGGCAGCTGCCCTGATCACACTCCCCTAAAGCCATCCCAACCTAAGCAAGTGATTTCCACTCTTTGTGCCTTTGTTTCTCCTCTCCCCCATTGCCTTATCTGTTTAGATTGCAAACCCTTTGGGGACGGGATGGTCTCCTGGCAGGGATGAATGTGGGAGTGGGGGGGTGTTGTATACACGTACACACAAGTTCTAGCACAATGGGTCTGAAAATCGCAGCTGAGTCCTGTAGGCACCCCTATAATACAAAATATATGGTTTACAATTTGCTTATTTATCCTGCTACCATCACCCCTATAACTGAAAGAATATGTAATTTAGTGATATCTAGAATGCATGTCACAGTTGCGTTATAAATTACTGACAAGTAGCTAAGTAGATTTGATAGCAGATGAATAGAAGATTGACACTGGCACGTGCCACCCATATACTATTTTCATTTCCCAATGGCAACCTTTCTTTAGGCTGCAGTGCGGCTGGAGCACTAGACTAACACTCAGGCCATCTAAAGTCTATTCCCAGCATTGTTAATGGCTTGCTGGATGACCTGGAGCAAGTCACTTTACCTCCCTGTCCCTCAGTGTCCCAGTCTGCAAAATGGAGATAATGGTTCAGATCTCCATTGTAAAGCACTTGGAGCTCTATTGATGAAAAGCGTGATATAAGAGCTGGATATTATTCATTAAGGACTAAATTTCTAAATCGGTGTTCAAGGAATACATGGACAAACAATAATTATGGGATTTGCATGCATGGCTCTCATATCTTGAAAAGGAAAACCCTCCGCAGTCAAAGCAGGATGTGGTTAGTAACTGACATCATGGTTGTGTACATCTTGACTAGGAGCTTAACTAAACTTTGAACTCTCATTGAGGAAGATAAGCTGCCCATGATGACAAATGCTGATTTCTTGTAAATTACACCAGGAGCGCAATTTGTGCTTACACTGGTCAGTCTCTTCTCCCTCATCACTTGCAGTACACTCATAATCTTCCAGCCTGACATTCGCCTCTGGGAAGAGGGCCAGTAGTAGGTCTATAAACTACTTAAATTCACAGAATAAGTGAGAATTAATTGACACATAGGCTTTGTGCCAACCCACTGCACAGAGTGAATTTCACCTTTTGTGATCACTAATACAGAAGTTGTAGCAAGGGAAAAATCGTTACAGTAACAGTAGGTTCACAAAAGCCTGGAGGACTGATTCTCCACTGTCTTACACCTTGTGTATTTATATCTGTGTATGGAGAGTGCAAACTGGGTGCAGAACATTGCTATTCTGATAAGGCAGTGTTTTATGCTCATGTTGCACAGCTGTAAATGACTGTGCAAGGCAGGGGAGAATCAGGCCGCTGGCGCCTCAAGTTAGGAACCAAGAAATCAAAGCACAAAGTCCAAGGCCATCTTAGAAAAGGTTGGCATTAGCACATGAGTAGGCTGCAACATACCCCAATTCTGAGGTTCTACAAATACCAGAAAAGATAGTATTTACATGAAGTGTTATCCTTGTCATCCCAGAGAGATAATAGCAGGGGGAAAGTGTTCTGAAGCTGTAACCATGCAGCAGGCAATAACATCCTAGGGAGTTTGCAGAGGAAAGGAGTGGCATCAGGGACAGGGGACTCAAAAGGCTGATTCAGCTAAGCCCCCAGAAGTTTTAATGTTTTTCACCACAGCTTGTCCCAAATCTCTGACCCTTCTGAGCCTCATGACTGGTTTTACTTTAGTGTTATTGTCTCCTCTCCCTGAATGAAGGATCCTAATGGTAAAATCTCAGCTGACACCCAGATCCTGCAAATGCATATGTGAATAACTTTATACATTGGGGTATGATCCATAGCACTTGAAGTCAATGGATAGATTTCACTGAAAGTCAGTGGGCTCTGGATCTGATCCACTAACAGTCCAATTAAGCTATTTGCCCCTCGCCCCTCCTCCCCCGTGAAAATTAGACATAAATCCACATTACGGAAAAAAGCGAAATGAACAATATTCTTCTCTGTCAGTATTTCTTAAAGGGAAAACTTTGTAGGATTGGGGCAGACAGACAGACAGAATTTCCCCACCATCCTCTTTTCTATTTAATGCAATGAGAGCAAAAGTAAGAATATCTGTTTCTACTGCAAATTGCAGGGTGAAATTGTGAATCGCATTATTTAGGGAACATTTAAGTTAGGGATCTATATGAAAGTATATTTAAAAAGTGATTCATTTTTAGTATCTCCATTTTAGTTGCCTAAAACTGAAAGACTTTAAAGGAGCATGATTTTAAGGAAATGAAAATGTGTCTCAAGCTGGTGCTACCACACAACAAATAATAATAAATAAGTGAAGTATTGAAAAATGAGGAGTCCAGAATGCAAAGCTTGGTCACGGCTTTTTAGTTTTTCCACATCTTACTAGACACATATTGTTAGTGAGCATTTGCTGCGAAACATACACAACGGCAAGAAACCAAGTCTGGTTCTAATCTTCATAGGGAATCTCGCCCCTCTTCCACTAAGGAGTATTTTATGGGAAGGTTCATTTGATTGTTTGAGAAGACATTTTAAAGGCCATATAAAAAGGCTATTAGAAAATTCACTATTTAGCTGAAATAATAAACACGACTTTAGGGAAAGGAGGGTAGTTATAAAAAAAGCATCTAGCTGAAATGATTGACAACTTGTATGTGGGTGGGGTGTGTGCGTGTGGGGGGAATGTCTATTAATGTATTTCTTCGTTATTGGAGAGAAACTGTTAGCTGGAATAATTTCAGATGGAAATATTTTAAAAGCAGGATTCATCTAGACAGGATGTTTATAATGATTCAGGGGCACGTGAAAGCTCATGGGGCCTAGACTACATATCGATCTAGCCTTTGCCGAATCATCTTCCTGTTCCCCCTCCACGTCTTCCCCTTGTTCATCCTCTCCCAGCCCTCTTTCAGCTCACAACTAAATGGCCTTCTCTCAGTCAGCAGAATTGGGTTGCCCCTGTTCCTACGGGCATGGGAGTTTTGCATTGCCAGTAGAACTGGGCAAAATGTATTGTGTGAAACCTTTATTCGATGAAAAATGCATATTTGACTTGATGGGAACAATTTGTGAATTTGGGCTGAATTCACTGAATTGCTTGTCAAATAAAGAAAAAATGTTTTGATTTGAAACACCTTTTTGCTCCAAATTTTACTGCAATGTTTAAACGTATATTTTTTTTAAAAAGTTTAAAAACCTTAAAACAACAACAAAAACAGTTCACCAATTTTGAAAACATTTCATTTCAAGACAACCTGATTTTTTTTATTTTCTCACTCTGGCCACAGAACCCCCAAATCAGTTGGTTGGTCAGCTCTCATGGCCAGTAACCAGAAGCCCAAAGGATGGCTCCATGCAGCCTAATCACCTTGTCAGGGCATGGCCTCCTTCCTTTTTCACGCCTTCCTCCTCAACTCCACCAGGATCCCGCTCTTCAACTATTTTTCTCCATTTGCTTACTGTCTCCACGCCCCTCCTCCCATCATCTTCTCCTCTCTACCCCCCGCTGCACTCAACCCTGCTCATTCTATCTCCCCTCCACCACACTGCCATCCCTCTCACACTCTATCTCATGCTCCCCCTCCTCTCTGCTTTCACCGCTGTGCACAACATATGGATGTGTGGTGTCAAAATGCATCAAGAGGAAGAAGCATCAAGGCTGACTGGACTTCCCAGCTCTGCCTGCTGGGAAAGTGCATCAGACATGTTGACTCAGTTCCCCCCCTCCCCCCCCGCTTTGCCTTTTCCAGGGAGCCTGGGAGCTTTAGTCAAGGCCAATTATTTACAGGGTGAAGGAAACTCCAGCAAAGAACTGCCAGCAACTTGGTCCAATTAAAGTCTCACAGATTCGCTTTGGTTATTTCAATCCTCAATCCCAAATGGGGCAAGGTGGTGGTGGTGGGGGGTTGGATTCAAGAGCATTCAGCAATGCCTTGTTTTTATAGCTCTTGCATTCTGTTTTATTGGTCTTTGCCTCCTTCTCTCTCTCTAAATGCTGGGAGTTGTTCTAAACAAAGACTTGGTGCCACCATTTGGGTCCTGAAATGGGTGGGGCACAGGGCTGGGAAAAGGTAGCATTGGACAAGAAAAAAGAAGAAGAAAAAAGGTCTCTGATTCAGCCAGCCAGGTCAGTGATTCATAGGTCTCCTGCTTTGTGAAAGGGCAATCTTTATAGTGTTATTATTACTAATGTGATGAGTCTGTCTGATGGAAGTTATATAAGAGAGAGGGACCAACTTTCTCTCAAAGCTGAAAGGGCAGAGGAAAGATGACATCAGTCACGAGGGGGAACCTCACACTGAAGTCACCTCCAAAAACAGTCCTCCAATCTCTTTCTGTCTGGGACCTAATAACTTTAGGTCAGTATGTACAGTGGCTCCTTAAGCTAACGGGAGCTGTGTGCACATATTGCTCAACATGGTTTGGTCTTGGGTTTTCATAGAAACAGGTGCCAACATTGAACCCCCATTACTGAAGGCTGCTGGGGGAGAAGAAAAGGTTCTCATGGCCTTTGCTGACCCTCTTAGATTGAAGGGGGATGCTCCATTACTGAGACATACGGCAAAGGTCTTATTCTTTTCCCACTCACACCAGTTCTAATCGATTATCACCCCACTGGCCTCAGTGGAGTTACTGCTGACCAGAGCTAGGCAAATAATGGAGTTTCTGGTGTGCTGGGCAATTCTGGAAAAAAAAAAAAAAAAAGAAATTGTTTCAAGTCAAATTGAACATAGATTTTTCCTAAATTTGTGGTGAACCAAATCGGAAAAATAATTAACTTCAAAGTCAAAAAACTTTTCTGCAAGGAAATGTTTTGTTCAGACTTTAAGCATTTTAAAGAAAATCTGGAGGCAATTGCAAAACAAAAAGTCATTGCGAACTGAACAATCCAAATGTTTTGTTTCCAAAATGTCAGAAGGAAGTGTTTGACTTTTGCAGATTTTTTTTTTTAAACAAATCAATTCAGCAAAACTGGTAAGAATTCACAAAATGCTTTGCTGTGGCTAAATATGCACATTTTTCCTCAGGAAAAAAGTTTTGTCTAAAAATTTTACCCAGCTCAACTCCTAACTTACCTCGGTTTAAATGTAAACAAAGTCAGGCCCTAAGCTTTGGGATGTGCTTGCTATAAAAAGGTCATAATACTAGACTCTGTAGGAACAATTTTTCAGTGCTGTTGAACTCTGCTCAACTGAGGACATGTAGTGACAGCTAAGCTGGCGTTACTTCACTTTGCTCCGGTCCCTACATTGGGACCATTTGAGGGCTCTCTGGAGACTGCTGGAGTCTGATGCGCAGATTAGGACAGCCTTAGCATTGCCTCAGCTTGTGTCCAGATGTCTATAGCGTTAAGAGGCCATTGTGGTAGCTGGGAATAGTTGGAATTCAGCAGTGCTTCTACCATGACCCTTTCCCACAGCCATACCCCTTCTTCCCATACCCTGCTCCTGTCCCTGGCCACACTCCCTACGCACCAGGAGGAAAAGTGACGTTACACTGATGTAAATGAGACAAGACCTGGACCCATACTAGTCTGCTCGCGGCGAACATTAAAGACCCCATGGGACACTTTTTATAAGAGCTAGGGGGTTGCCTCAATGGCTTTGGGCCATAAAAGATGGTTACTCACCTTTGTAACTGTTGTTCTTCGAGATGTGTTGCTCATATCCATTCCAGGTAGGTGTACGTGCCGTGCGTGCATATTTGCCGGAAACTTTTTACCCTAGCAACTCCAGTGGGCCAGCAGGTCGCCCCTTAGAGTGGCGCCACTATGGCACTAGATATATACCCCTGCCGACCCGCCCGCTCCTCAGTTCCTTCTTGCCGGCTACTCCGACAGTGGGGAAGGAGGGCGGGTGTGGAATGGATATGAGCAACACATCTCGAAGAACAACAGTTACAAAGGTGAGTAACCGTCTTTTCTTCTTCAAGTGATTGCTCATATCCATTCCAGGTAGGTGAATCCCAAGCCTTACCTAGGCGGTGGGGTCGGAGTGAGAGGTCGCGGCCTGGAGTACTGCAGAGCCAAAGGCCGCATCATCTCTGGACTGCTGAACCAGGGCGTAATGGGAAGCGAATGTGTGGACCGATGACCAGGTCGCCGCCCTACAAATCTCTTGGATTGACATGCGGGCAAGGAAAGCCAGCGATGATGCCTGTGCTTTGGTGGAGTGAGCAGTCACACGGCCTGTCGGAACGTGGGCCAGGTCGTAGCAGGTCCTGATGCAGGAGGTAACCCAGGAAGATATCCTCTGCGAGGAAATCGGTAGCCCCTTGACCCGGTCCACTACCGCCACGAATAACTGGGGGGACTTGCAGAATGGTTTGGTCCTGTCCACATAAAATGCTAGCGCCCGACGGACATCTAGCGAGTGGAGCTGTTGCTCCCTGCGGGACGAATGGGGCTTTGGGAAAAAGAAGAGGAGGAAGATCTCCTGGTTAATGTGGAAAGCCGAGACCACCTTGGGAAGAAAGGCAGGGTGTGGTCTCAGCTGCACCTTGTCTTTATGGAAGACCGTGTACGGGGGATCTACTGTGAGGGCCCGTAGCTCTGACACCCATCTAGCTGAGGTGATGGCCACTAGGAAGGCGGTCTTCCACGAGAGATAGAGCAGGGAGCAAGTAGCTAATGGCTCGAATGGAGGACCCATGAGTCGAGTTAGGACCAGGTTGAGATCCCATGAAGGGGCAGGAGGGCGGATCTGTGGATAGAGAAGCTCCAGTCCCTTCAGGAATCTCGCCACCATAGGGTGGGAGAAGACGGAACATCCGTCCACTCCAGGATGAAACGCGGAGATGGCCACTAGGTGGACCCGGAGGGACGACAACGCCAGACCCTGGGCCTTGAGGGACCAGATGTAGTCTAGAATAGTGGTGATGGGAGTCTCCATAGGGAGAAGACCTTTCTCCGAACACCAACAGGAGAAACGCTTCCACTTAGCCGAGTAAGTAGCCCTGGTGGAAGGCTTTCTACTGCCCAGGAGAACCTCCCAAACCGGGGTAGAGCAGCGTAGCTCGGAGCCTGTCAACCACGCAGGAGCCATGCCGTAAGGTGCAGAGACGGAAGGTCCGGGTGACAGAGCCTGCCGTGGTCCTGGGTGATCAGGTCCCGATGTAGGGGCAGGGCAACTGGGTTGGCTACTGAGAGGTCCAGCAACATGGGGTACCAATGTTGTCTGGCCCATGCTGGAGCTATGAGAATCACCCGAGCTCTGTCTCTGCGCACCTTGAGGAGAATCCTGTGTATCAGCGGAACGGGAGGGAACGCGTAACACAGGTGGGTTGCCCATGGGATCAGGAAGGCATCTGCTATAGACCCTGGTTCCCGACCCTGGAAGGAGCAGAATGCTCGACACTTCCTGTTCTCCCTGGACGTGAAGAGGTCCATCCGGGGACGACCCCACCTCTGGAAGAGTGAGAGGGCGACGTCTGGACGGAGGGACCACTCGTGCGAGTGGAAGGATCTGCTCAGTCGGTCCGCTAGAGTGTTCCGCACTCCCGGGAGATAGGAGGCAGAAAGGTGAACGGCATGGGCTATGCAAAACTCCCAGAGACGCATCGGCTTGAGACATAGGGGAGAGGACCTGGTGCCGCCCTGCTTGTTGATGTAAAACATGGTCGTCGTGTTGTCGGTGAACACCGTGACACAACGACCTTGAAGGAGATGGAGAAACACTTGACAAGCAAGACGGACCGCTCTCAACTCTCGTATGTTGATATGGAGGTCCATCTCCTGAGGGGTTCACAAGCCCTGAGTTCTTTGGGCGCCGCAGTGCGCCCCCCAGCCCAGATCTGAGGCGTCCGTAGTCAGGGATGCCGAGGGCTGGGGCGGATGAAACGGGAGCCCTGCACAGACTACGGACTGGTCCAGCCACCACCGAAGGGAGTCCAATACCCTCTGAGGAACGGTGACGACTGTGTCCAACGAATGTCTGGCCGGCCGGTACTGCGCGATGAGCCAAGATTGAAGAGGCCTCATGCGGAGCCAGGCATACGCCGTCACGAACGTACAGGCTGCCATATGGCCCAGACATGTTCGTAGAGAGGTCAGCGGGGCCGCCTGCAAGCGCAGAATGATGGCCGACAGCGACTGGAACCTGGGCAAGGGTAGCAAGGCCCTGGCCAGGGTAGAGTCCAGAACGGCCCCGATGAACTCTATCCGCTGCGTGGGGAGCAGAGTAGACTTGTCCACGTTGATCACGAGGCCCAGAGCAGCAAAGAGGCTGCTGATCCTGCGGACGTGGTCGCGGACCTGCAGCTCCGATGTGCCCCAGATCAGCCAGTCGTCGAGATAGGGAAACACATGAATGCGGCAATGCCGAAGGTGTGCGACGACGACTGCCATGCATTTCGTGAACACCCTCGGGGCCATAGAGAGGCCAAACGGGAGGACCGCAAATTGATAATGTCGGCGGTCGACCACAAAGCGGAGGAAACGCCTGTGCTGGGGGGGATATGGAGATATGGAAATAAGCGTCCTGCATGTTGAGGGCGGCGTACCAGTCTCCGGGATCCAGGGATGGGATGATGGTTCCAAGGGATACCATATGGAACTTCAACTTCACCATATACTTGTTGAGCTCCCGCAGGTCGAGGATGGGCCTGAGGCCGCCCTTGGACTTGGGGATTAGAAAGTAGCGGGAATAAAACCCCTTGCCCTTCTCGCTCTCTGGAACCTCCTCTATGGCTCCCTTGACGAGGAGTGTGTGCACCTCCTGACGGAGGAATTGCTCGTGAGAGGGGTCCCTGAAGAGGGACGAGGATGGTGGGTGGGAGGGGCGGGGGGCAAAGAAAACTGCAGGCTATAACCGGCCTGCACCGTACGCAAGACCCAACGGTCCGATGTTTTTTGGGTCCACGCTGGGAGGAAAAAAGAAAGACGGTTGGAAAACTGCAGGGAAGGATCCAGAGGGGAAACTGGTACTGTGCCCTCGGGCGCACCTTCAAAATGAAGGCTTAGGTCCAGGAGGGGCCTTGGCGGAGCCTTGGTTCTGCCCTGTTTGGCCACCTGACTGTCTGCGTCGGTTGTTCCTGCCGTGGTGCCTAGTGAGGTCCTGCCGCGGACGGAACTGAGGATACGGCCAACGCTGCTGCTGTTGGCTCTGGTGCCGGAATGGCCTGCGCTGTGTCGCAGGCGTATGCATCCCCAACGACCGTATTATGACCCTATTGTCCTTAAGGTCCTTTAGTCTGGGGTCTGTTTTGGCGGAAAATAGGCCCTGGCCTTCGAAGGGGAGGTCCTGGATAGTATGTTGGAGCTCCGGTGGAAGGCCAGAGACCTGCAGCCAGGAAATTCGGCGCATCGTGAGCCCCGAGGCAAGGGTCCGAGCGGCCGAGTCCACAGCATCTAAAGAGGCTTGTAGTGATGTCCTCGCTACTTTCTTGCCCTCATCCAGGATGGTGGTAAACTCCTGGCGGGCATCCTGTGGTAACAGCTCTGCAAATTTCCCTGCCGCTACCCACGAGTTGAAGGAGTAGTGGCTAAGGAGGGCCTGCTGATTCGAGACCCTGAGCTGTAGCGCCCCCGCCGAATAGACCTTGCGGCCCAGGAGGTCCATCCGTCTCGCCTCCTTCGACTTGGGCGCTGGGGCCTCTTGACCGTGGCGCTCCCTGTCGTTTACCGACTGGACCACAAGTGAGCAGGGTGTCGGGTGAACGTACAGGTATTCATAGCCCTTCAAGGGGGCCATGTACTTCCTTTCCACCCCTCGAGCGGTCGGAGGGATGGAGGCCGGTGACTGCCAGATAGTAGCTGCGTTGGCCTGGATAGTTTTGATAAAGAGCAGGACCACTCTGGTGGGCGCATCGGCAGAGAGGATGCTCACCACCGGGTCCTCGATTTCAGAGACCTCCTCTGCTTGCAAGTCCAGGTTCTGTGCCACACGTCGGAGGAGGTCCTGGTGTGCCCTAAGATCTAGCGGGGGAGGGCTGGAGGACGAGGTACCTGCCACTGTCTCATCTGGTGAAGATGACGAGGAAACCCCCGGCAACAGAGTGTCCACGGGGGGTTCTATCTGGGGCTGCACCTCCGTCACTAGAGGGAGCTCTGGGTCCTGGTGGCTGGACCTGCCGTCTGCTTCCGGGGAGGGAGGGGATCTAGACACCGTCGCCTCCGGTGGCCTGCGTTCCGCCGCAGGGCGGGGGGTAATGTGTTGTGGACCCTGGGCTTGGCGATACGCCCATGGGGTCCAAAACCCCCACTGTTGAGGCCCTCGTTCCTGTGGTGGAGGGTCCAGAAATAGGGCCGAGTGTCTGTCCTGGCCGAAGACATAGGCGCTGTCCACCTGAGAGGACACAGATGATTCTCTGGAAGGCCACGGAGGCGCTGAGCCTGTTTGATAGGCGTCTCTGTATGCCGACTCCGACGCTCTCCTCGGTGCCGAGGATCGGTGCCGCGACCCGCATCGGTGCCGGGATCGGGATCGGGAACGGCGTGGTAGCTGGTGCCGGGATCCGGAGCGGGATCTGCATCGAGGTCGGTGCTGGGAGCGGGACCACGACCTTCGATCAGTGCGGTGCCGGGATGGCAGTGGGGACCGGGACCTGCCACCGACGCAGTGCCGGGAGGTCGACCGCGGAGCCGAACGTCGAGGTGAACGGCTCCTAGAGTCTCGGTGCCGGTGGTAAGAGGAGCCAGACCGGGACCGTGCAGATACTGATCGGTGCCGCGAGTGCGACCGGTACCGCCTGGGAGAACGGTGCCGGGACTGCGAGCGGCGCCCCGAGCACTAGCGTTCACGTCTCCGGGGCGATCGGTGCCGGGACTCTGGGGACAGCGCTCTTAGCATTGGTTTGCCTCTGGAGGTTACCCGTCCCGGCGGTGCCGTCTGAGGCTGCGATGGCTCCGTTAGCGCTATCAAGTCCCGTGCCGAGGCAAAGGTCTCCGGCGTAGATGGGACTAACAGCTCGACCCCTGATCTCAAGGGGGAGCTAGGAGGGGCTGGACTCGATGGACCTTCCGGACCCGGAGTCGACAGCAGCCCTGCAGGCAGTGCCGCGGCCAAGGTAGGTACCGGGCATTCCACTCGGGCCTGCCTCGATGGTGTTGCAGACGCCGAGGGTCGTGGATCTGCTCCCGGTGCCGGCGCGGTCCGGTGCCGGAGTAGAAGTGACCGGCTGCGCCGCCGGTGCCGGAGTCAGCGCCGCTTCCATTAGGAGAGCGCGGAGTCTTTGATCCCTCTCCTTCTTTGTGCGAGGCTTAAAGGCCTTGCATATACGGCACTTCTCACTTATGTGCGATTCCCCCAGGCACTTGAGGCACGCGTCATGGGGATCGCTAGTCGGCATCGGTTTCTTGCATGCCGAGCACTGCTTGAAGCCCGGCGAGCCAGGCATGAGCTCGGTGCCGGGCGCCGGAAAGGGCAACGGCCCACCCGCGAACAAGTTAAACAACTATATATAATACACAACTAACTAATATACTATCAAACTATCTATGAACTATTTACAACTATGACTACGAACAGAGTACAGGAGAGCTAGGTACGTGGAGGACAGCAAGTGGCACTCCACAGTTCCAGCAACCGACACGGCGGTAAGAAGGAACTGAGGAGCGGGCGGGCCGGCAGGGGTATATATCTAGTGCCATAGTGGTGCCACTCTAGGGGGCAACCTGCCAGCCCACTGGAGTTGCTAGGGTAAAAAGTTTCCGGCAAACGTGCACGCACGGTGCGTACACCTACCTGGAATGGATATGAGCAATCACTCAAAGAAGAACTCTTTCTTTCCACAGTCAGAGCATCAGGCCCCATAGCGTTGATACCCTGAGACAAAGACTATTTCCTTCACTAAAATCCAAGATGTGCTTGCATCTAGATATACCTACACTAGCATGGCGAAATATAGCAGTGGTAGTTGGGCTACACTGGCCAGCCCAGAACGCTGGGTATCTGTTTGTATTGCTAAAGCCTGCAGTGCTGCATCTACACTGCTGTTTTTAGCCATGTGAAGATGGGTAAAACTAGTGCAGTTATGTGTACCAGAACTGCAATCACACCTCGGACTGCAGTATAAACAGACCCTCAGAGGGGGCTGCATTTCAATGGTGCTGCCTATGTACTGCTCAAAGTGATCTGGAATGAGAACTTCCATATAAGTGGAAGTTAATATTGCTGATGTATTAAGTGCATTGTATGACACCAGCTACCCGCGATTCATTTATAAATCGGCCATAAATATGCACTTTACGCCCCCAGGCATTTTGGTTGTTTTACTCTTAAAGAAAAAAATAATTAATGCTGCCATAAAATTAGTAGAAAGGGAAATTCTAGCCCAATCCAGATCCAAAGTCTTTGTGCAGAGCAAAACACACCCAATTATCTCCGAGGCTGACCCACCCCTTGGAGCTTCGCAGTTCATGGGAAGCAGGAGGAGCACTATAAATCAGAGTTAGCATGGGATTAAATCAAATTATACGGCTGAAACAAACCTTGAAGAGGGAGATTCTGAACCATACAATGATTGATTAGTTTGGAGATGAAGAGGAGGTAGTGGTGGTGGGGGGGTCCAATTATTCCCTTGATATGCAGCCTAATTCCCATTTAAGCTGTATGCATCCAGCGGCCCTCGAATGTGGCAAAGTGGTGCTCCAAGCAGTGTGGTGTTGCACAAACCATCCACAGTCATTTTAGGCATGGGGCTATATTCTGGCTTTTTTAAGCTGAGCCATATGGGGGGAAGAGATCCAAGCAAGTCAAATGAAGGCAGAAGGGGTACACTCTGTAGTTCCCTCGATGTCTGATTGTAAGGGAATAGCATTTGCTGCCTCTGATTGCAGGGGATTTAGATTCCCACTGATTTTGTCTACATTAGGAAAAGTGGCTTTGTGCATGAGTCAGGCTTTGAGCTAACATGAGCTAAACCCAACGTCAACTCAACCAATTTTCCTAAGACAGATGTAGGGAAATGTCTTTAGCCTGAGTTTAGCAGACTGAGTTTTAGCCTATGCACCTTTGCTCCCCTCCTTCTAGGAGGAACAGTCTGTGCTGAAAGTCTCAGGAGGTGCAGTACAGAATCTAGCCCTACACTAACATCCTGTTCCTGTGCGGTGCTGAGCACCCACAACCCCCAAATATTAAATTAGTTGGAGTTGAGGACACTCAGGATCTCCCTGAAATGCTGAGCACATTGGAGGATCAAGTCCTAAATCCCTAGACTTTATCTTAAAGTTTCTAATTTTTTTTAAATATGAAACCTCAGGGTTGTTGTTTTTTTTTAAATCCTTTAAACATAGCCTGTCTGTCATTGCTTCTCTCCCTAAAGATACATTAAATGGGAAATGAACTTGGGAGATAATGATTCCCATGTTATTATAAGCTTAGATAATCAGAAATAAACTAACCAAGATTGCAGAAGAGTTTTCAGAGCAGAATTTTTAGATGGAATATGAGTACCTGTGGCACCTTAGAGACTAACATTTAATTGAGCATAAGCTTTCGTGCGCTACAGCCCACTTCATCGGTAGCCCACGAAAGCTTATGCTCAAATACATTTGTTAGTCTCTAAGGTGCCACAAGTACTCCTGTTCTTTTTGCAGATACAGACTAATATGGCTGCTACTCCAAAACCTGTCATTATAGATGGAATATGTGGTTTTAAAATAGACACGTACAATTCAGTAATTCTTGGCCTCATAAAAATTTCAGATGTGACCTTACTAATTCTTGGATTTCTTTTCATAGAACCACAGAAGTGTAGGCCTACCTCCCCTATGCTGAGGCAGAACTGCCTAAACCTAGACAATCCCTGTTTGGCCAACCTCAAATGATGGGGATTCCACAACCTCCCTTGGAAGCCTATTCCAGTGCTTAACTCTCCTCATAGTTCGAAAGTTTTTCCTAAGCTCTAGCCTAAATCTGTTTTTGCTGCTGATTAAGCAGTTTGCTTGTCCTGCCTTCAGTGGACATGGAGAACAATTGATCACCGTCCTCTTTATAAAAGTCCTCAACATAGTTGAAGACTTATAAGCAAAAGGCTTATTCCTCAAGCAGCTATGAAGGGGGAGGGGAGCAGGGGTGGCACTAAGCCACCTATCTTCAGCTCCTGCCCTGGGCTAACCTTAGAATATCCTAGGGGCTGCTCTAAGTTATGCTGGATGCAGCTGTCCCTTAGGGACTGCTTTGCAGACCTAGGACCAGAGAAAACACGCACACACCCCCCCTGCTCACAGCTTGACTCATCCCTATTCCTCACTGACCCCCTGCCATGTCCCCACCCCAGCAGTCTCTGCTCCTGCCTCATTACACCAGCTCTCTACTGCATGATGATTCCCCTTCCTCATAGGGAAGCCTCAGCCATTACTTAAGGGATGTTTTCTAGATGTTTTGCATAGCTGAGGCAAATGCAAAACAACAAGACCAGGAGCCCAGGATCTGGCCCAGAGAAGATACATACATCATGCACATAATGAGTTCAAAGAACATAGCCTGCAAACACGAAAAGCTAGCAAACTAAACCTCACGCTTGTCACCAATTCACAAATAGGTCATTACTACTAGCTCAGAAAGATGATTTTTGCAACACCCTGTTTTACCTAAATGTTGTCATGGTTCTTTGGGATACATTAGAAAAAAGCGGTCCAAAAATATTCTTAAAAAAAGCATTTAATCTTTTCTAAAACCATAACTGCACATCAAAATGACATAGTCCTATCTCAACAAAGCCTCACATTTTTACATTTCATCTACTTTCAATTAAAGGAGCTTAAGATATATTAAGGATGCATGTTACCCTTATCCTAAATATCTGTAATTGGTTTTCAGAAAAATACTTGTGATTCCTCAGCAGTTAGGCATATAATCACCGGCCCTAAGGAAAACAGAGTTTAATTGCTTTGTAAGACAGCAACATGCAAAAGAAAAAGAGAAAAGAAAAAACCATAAATCATTTGCGATGAATTCAACTCTGGCATGATGGAAGATATTCCATTAAATTAACCTGGGAACCAAAAGTAGCAACTACTGATGTGCAGTGTTACTGAACCTGAAAATCTAGTTTGCTCATGAACCACTGTAAAATACCACCATCCCCATCATAAGATGTTCGTTTCCTTGAGAGGAAGTATAATCTGGTGGTTAGATCATAGGACTCTACATCAGGAGTTCTGGGCACATCTCCTGGCTATTCCACTTCAATTCTCTGTACCTCAGTTTCTCCATCTGATAAACATAGCTAATAATTAGAACTGGTGGAAATTTTTGCATTAAAATATGAAGCACTTTTTCTGTGTGAAACAGAAATGTTTTGGTACAATTTTTTATTTTGACATTTTCCCTGCATTTTGATGAACAAAATGGGAAACCAAAAACCGAAATTTATTTTTGGTAAGCATTTTTCATCCTGTGCGGAGGAGAAGGAGGAGCGAACAAACACCACAACCCTTTAAATACCAAAAAAAAATAAAATAAAAAAATGAGGGAGAGGGGAAATGGTAAAACTTTTAGAATTTTCTTTGTTTTTTACATCCAAAATGGACTTTCAAATTTTGAATTTTAAAGAAAACCCTGAAAAATTGGCCCAGGAAATGACAATAAATATAATTTCTTTTACAGTTCCCAGGAAAAATAATTGGTATTTTTCAACCAGCTCTACTAATACTGCTTGCCAAACCCCAGAAGTGCTGTGAGGCTTAACTCCTTAAATGTTTTGACAGCCTCAAAAAAGTACCAGGAAGGTACAAAATAAATGCTGGATTTTTAAACTTAGGTGCATGCAAGTTTAACACAACAGCTGTAGCTCTAAGCAATGAGATTACAGAATCATGAGACACTTTTGTTGAGGGAAAATTCTGTTCTACTCCAGTTTTGCAGACTCTGGTGGCTCGTTTAGGGCCTGAACCAAAGCCCATGGACACCAGCAGAAACACTTTTACTGACTTCAGCTTTTCAGCATGCAGACTTCTGGGTTTTTAATCCTATTCAATTTCTTTGAAGTTGTGTTCTGAGGGGTGATAAGACATCTCAAACCCTGGATTCTGCAAGTCCACGCATGGTACGTACCCTGGATTGTAAGAATGTTGTGTTCCAGTATCAGTGTGGCCACCAGAAAGCTTAAACATTAGGCATAGTCCCCAGAACCGAGGGCATGTCTACACAACAGCTGCTGGGAATGCACAACTGCAGCCCTTGTCTACACCAGAGGTTAGGTTGGCTTACCTACAGCACTCAGGGTGCAAAATTTTTCACAGCCTAGAATGACGTAGCCAGGTTGATCGAATTTTTACTTGTAGACCAGGCCTCAGTAACTCTCAAGGCTCTTAGTGCAGTTACTGTTTTACTTTCAAGAGTACAGGGTAAAAAATGGTCATGGTGTGGGCATGTCCAAAGAGGTATGGGCTTAAGCCTGGCCCTCATCATGATAATGAAGTATGGGCTTCACACGTGGCAACCACACAGCAGCATTTTCATTAATTCAGGATCACATCCCTGCATGCTCTTTGTCACACTCATCCCTTCATCCTTTGCACTCACACATATTACAGTCGACACCTGCCGGCACTATTATGGATCACACAGTTGAGACAGCTTGCACTTAACCCAGTGAGTATACTTGTCCTTCCTGACTTTGCGGTGAGCCTCATCTTCTCAAGTTGCTGGGTATTTACAAAATGAATGAGGTATATTTTTAAAGCTGTCTATTAGGAGCCACCATGTCAAAAAGCACCCTGGAAGGATATTATTATGGTTAAGGTACTTGACTGGAACTCAGGAGATTTTGGTTCAACATGGCAACAGACTCCCCGCGTGATGCTGGGCAGGTCACTTCTGCAAAATGAGACTAAAGATAATGCCTCTCTCTCTCACCTTTGTCTGTCTTGTCTATGTAGACTGAGCTCATTAGGGACAAGGACTGTTTCTCGTTATGTGTGTTCACAGCATTTAGCACAGTATGCCCTGATCTTGGGTGGGGCCTCTAGGTGCTACAATAATAATATATAAAACAACAATGTGGATAATTCTATGTTAAGGGACTCACATCATATCATCCCATCTTGTGTGGAAACTGCCTTTTTAATTGTAAAGGTACACAGTAATGTCCCGGAGCTCTGCTTAAGTCTGCTCTATCAACTGAGAAAGCTTTTATTTAATAATGGAGCTTAACACACACTAGTAAATGGGTATTTAAAATTCACATTGTCAGAGTTTAGCAGGTTAGAAATAGCTCTTAGGCTTTCCCCCCCCCATACATCTGCTGCCAGTGTAGTTGATAAACATCCTTCTGATGCTTTCAGTATCTTCATTTTGAATAGTTTGAGTAAATACTGCTGTGAACTAAATTAGTGAACAGTTAATTTCTATGAATCATGGGAAGTTATATATCACAGCAGCTTATTACTTTCCTATACTTTTATGAACTGTTGGACAGCTTTGCCAACATCCATTTAAAGAAACAAAAGATGCTTTTCGCTGCAAAAATGATGTTGAAAGCCCTCACTGCTTGCCTGAAGAGAATCTAACTGCCAGTAGAAGAAACAAAGCTTAAAACTTTCTATATTTAACAGCTATACCCGCAAGACCTTACACAGTGTCATAAAGCTCCACATCTCCCTTATCAAGGAAGTATTACTAAAACCACTCTACTGGCGGGCTAAACAGAGACACTTAGGACTGGTCTATACTACGCGGTTATACCGATTTTAGCAGCGTTAAACCAATTTAACGCTGCACCCGTCCACACAACAAGGCCCTTTATATCGATATAAAGGGCTCTTTAAACCGGTTTCTGTATTCCTCCACGACGAGAGGAGTAGTGCTGAAATCGGTATTACCATATCGGATTAGGGTTAGTGTGGCCACAAATCGACGGCATTGGCCTCCGGGCGGTATCCCACAGTGCACCATTGTGACCACTCTGGACAGCAATCTGAACTTAGATGCACTGGTCAGGTAGACAGGAAACACCTCGCAAACTTTTGAATTGCATTTCCTGTTTGCCCAGAGTGGAGCTCTGATCAGCACGGGTGGCAATGCAGTCCCAAATCCAAAAAGAGCTCCAGCATGGACCGTACGGGAGATACTGGATCTGATCGCTGTATGAGGAGGCAAATCTGTTCTATCAGAGCTCCGTTACAGAAGATGAAATGCCAAAGCATTTGAAAAAATCTCCAGAGTCCACAGCACAGTGCTGCATGACAAGCGTAACGGACAGCCAAAGAATCAAATGGACTCTCATGGAGGGAGATAGGGGGTACTGAGGACTCCAGCTATCCCACAGTCCCCGCAGTCTCCGAAAAGCATTTGCATTATTGGCTGAGATCTAAATGCCAGTAGGGTCAAACACATTGTCCGGGGTGGTTCAGGGTATAGCTTGTCAATTTACCCTCCCTTCCCCACCCCCTGTGAAAGAAAAGGGAAAAAACCATTTCTTGACTTTTTTATATGTCACCCTATGTCTACTGCATGCTGCTGGTAGACGCGATGCTGCAGCACTGAACAGCAGCACCCTCTCCCCTCCCCTCCCCTCCTCGGTGGCAGACAGTATAATATGACTGCTATCCGTTGTCATCATCAGCCTGTGAGTGCGCCTGGCTGGCCTCAGGTGAGGTCGGCCGGGGGCGCCTGGGTAAAAATAGGAATGACTCCCGGTCATTCCCAGTAGATGGTACAGAACGGCTGGTAACCGTCTTCATCATAGCAACTGGGGGCTGAGCTCCATCAGCCCCCTCCTTTCATGTCTAAAGAAAAGATTTGGTACTGCCTGGACTAGCATAGCAGCGGGATGCTGGGCTCCTCTCCTCTGCACCGTTTAACGTCCTGCCTGGACTATGATAGCAGCTGGAGGCTGCCTCCCCCTCATTTTATCTCACTAACAAGTCAGTGTTTCTTATTCCTGCATTCTTTATTACTTCATCACACAAATGGTGGGGACACTGCAATGGTAGCCCAGGAGGGTTGGGGGAGCAGAGAAGCAACAGGTGGGGTTCTTGCAGGGGCACCCCTTAGAATGGTATGCAGCTTATCATTTCTGCGGGATCTGACATGGAGCGGCTGTGCTCTCTGGTACACTGGTTCTCAAGCACACTTGCCCCATATTCTAGGCAGGACTGACTATTTTTAGATACAACATAAAGGAGGGAATTATCCAGGGAGTCATTCCCATTTTTGTCTTTGCGCCCCCGGCCGACCTCAGCCAGGAGCACCCATGACAGCAGCAGATGGTACAGAACGACTGATAACCGTCATCTCATCGCCAATTTACAATGGCATGGCAGACGGTACAGAACGACAGATAACCATCTCTGCTATCTTGTAAAGGCAAATGAATGCTGCTGTGTAGCACTGCAGTACCGCCTCTGTCAGCGGTATCCAGTACACATACGGTGACAGTGACAAAATGCAAAACGGGCTCCATGGTTGCCATGCTATGGCGTCTGCCAGGGCAATCCATGGAAAAAGAACGCGAAATGATTGTCTGCCGTTGCTTTCACGGAGGAAGGAATGAGTGATGACATTTACCCAGAATCACCCGCGACACTATTTTTGCACCATCATGCATTGGGATCTCAACCCAGAATTCCAGTGGGCGAGGGAGACTGCGGGAACTAAGGGATAGCTACCCACAGTGCAACACTCCAGAAATCGACGCTAGCCTCGGTACATGGACGCACACCACCGAATTAATGTGCTTTGTGTGGCTGCGTGCACTCGACTTTATATAATCTGTTTTACAAAACTGGTTTATGTAAAATTGGAATAATCCCATAGTGTAGACGTACCCTTACAGATTGAGCCACTTGTCCAAGGTCACACAAATCTTTTAGATCTAGACTTCTGAGGTTTTGCGCTCTCACTGTGAAATTCGCCCTGTGTAGCGGATCAACACAAAGACTGTACACCACTTAAGCACTATTAGGATATCACCCTAGTTCCAGATCAGTGCATGGGGTGAATTTCACCTCCTGTCTTTTCCTGTAAAGCCAACTATTAAGCTGGTTCTTTTTCCAGCTATGCCACTGACTGGCCATAAAAACTTGGGCCAGTCATAGCTTCTCTCTGTACCTCAGTTCCCCCATTTATACAGTATGTATAATTCCTACCTTAAAGCATTTTGATATCTATTGGTGAAAAGCCGTGCATAAGAGTTAATTTGTTTTGCTCCTTGAGGCCCAAGTTCTATTGTGCCAACCAATGAATAAACATGTTATTATACACAGTAAACAGTAGTAAATCATAGTAATAATTAGTCAAAAGACCCTCCAGACTAGGCAATGATATAACAGCTTCTCTCTCTCACACTCACACTCTCCAGTGTGCACCACAGAATCTAAAGACTGTTTCAGCGGAACCAGAGTTAACATCTGGGTGATGATCTTTAACTGAACAATGTTAAATACCTGGAAACTACTGTAACAATCATCGCAGGCCCAAGAACGGTGATACGTGGATCATTGTATCTGAAACCCATTCTGTTACATTCATGGCTCAGT
Organism: Gopherus flavomarginatus; assembly: GCF_025201925.1. Lineage (NCBI taxonomy): Eukaryota > Metazoa > Chordata > Testudines > Testudinidae > Gopherus > Gopherus flavomarginatus. The sequence continues at coordinate 160,583,891 of NC_066618.1, read as the reverse complement.
AATAAAGATGTTCATGACCTCACACAGAAGGATGGTTGCTCAAGCTGGTTAGATTCAAAGAGTTTCACAGTGACTGTAACTCTTAGCTTCTTCTGCTTTGTGTTAATAGAACGATGACTTTGATGGACAACTCACTGTTGAGGTATTAGGGCACATCTAATGCCTGGTGTATGAATGTCTTTAGTGGAGCAGACTTCTGGTGATTGAATCTTTGCCTCAGACTGTATAACCGGTAGTTAGAAAAAGAGTGGTTAGAATCCTGCCGTCTTTACTTAGGCAAAACTCCTCTTTGAAGCTGTCATTAGTAATATTTGGGTTTATTTTTCAAACCAACGAATAAGCCCCACATTCTTGCCTCACTCAAATTTTGTTGCTTTCCAGGCCTGCAACCTGCTGTGACTGAAAATCCAGTTAAGACTCTAAGCATAAAGGAGATGCGTCATAGAAAATATACACCCTGTACTTCCTCTAAGAAAGGTTAGTTTTGTGTTTAAGGCAGTGAATTGGGATTCAGAAGATCCAGGTGGTCTTCCTGGCTCTGCCACACGCTCCCTGGGTGACCTTAGGCAAGCCACTTAATCTCTTCCTACCTCAGTTCCCCATCTTTACAGCAAGGATGATAATTTCCTCTGTCACCCACTGTTTGTTTGCTGTGTCTATTTAGATTCAAAGCCCTTCAGGGCATGGACTGTCTCATAGTTTGTGTATTTACAGGGCCAAGCACAATGAAGCCCTGGTCTTGGTTGTGGCCCTGGGATGTTGCCATACTACAACTAATAAGTAACGTACTTACTGTAACTGTATCACAATTGTTCTATAAAGGGTTAACCTTCAATTCAAGTTTTGTTCCTGTAACCACAAACACATGTACGCAAATAAACTTGTTATTTCCAATGAAATTTGACATCCTCATACATCCTACAGCCATGTGCATTTTATTGAAAGACAGATGTTATTTGCCGGGCTTTCCCCCCCCCCCCCCATGAGAAAGAGGCATATTGACTTAATCTAAGGGTTATGAAAAAAACTCACATTGGTTCATAAGTTTACAGAAGAGAAAGGAAAGAAAATGTAAGCCTGGATTTGAAGAACATTAAAGCTACATGGCAGCTACAGTATATGCAAATGCAAAGAGTAATAGCTTTCATATGAGCAAACATCTGTCCAATTTAGTTAAGTGTGTGGTGGCATAAGAGAGAAAAGGGGGCCATATGAATGTGTGCATGTGTGTATGGCTATATATAATATACACACACGTATATATTTATATGTTTGGGGTGTGTGTGTGTGTGTGTGTGTGTGTGTGTGTGTGTGTGTGTGTGTGTGTGTGTGTGTGTGTGTGTGTACAAATATATCCCTGTACAAGTATATCCACCATACATTTTACCCCCATTTCACACTGACTGTATGTGGGGGTATAAATATTTTATAGAGAGATTGAGCTTGTGAATATACATGCATATTTATATACACACACACGAGTGCATATTTTATACATGGATGTGAGAAATCTCTTTTAAACTTGAAAACGTTTTCTCACATGCTCTTCATGCCACATGAGCTGCCAAAAATGACAGTCATCCACTCAGCAACGTGTCCAAGGCGCTATTTGAGATATTTTTCTTAACCACAAAATAAGTGGATTACTAACCAAAACATCCCAACTCCTGCCAAAGCACATTTAAAAAAAGAATTAAATGAAATATTAAATAAATTTAACCCGTGGATTAAGAAGAATAAAAAAAGGAAGGATGGGTGAACAGAGAATGAGAAGTTATTCTGGAGTTTAGAGCACAGTCCTACCTAGGTATCAGGAAACCTATGTTCTAGGTAATGGATCTGCCAGAAACATCTTAAACAGCCCCTTAAACTCTGTGTGCCTCAGTTTTCCTATCTCTAAAATAGGAATAATATTACTTACGTACCTCACAGGGGCTTCGTGCATCTTAATTTGTTTGTAAAGGGCTTGGACACCCTCAATTTAAACTGTAAGCTCTTCAGGGCAAGGACTATCTACTACTTTTGTTAGTGCATTGGCTCGCACAATGGGGCCTTCATCTTGGTTGGACCCTAGGCACAACCATAACAAACAGGAAGAAAAGAAGGCGTGTGTTTTGGGATGCAGAGAATTAATATTAAATACTAGCCAGATCCTCACCTGGTATAAATCCACTTCCTATTGATGTCAATAGATCTATGGCAATTTTCATAAGCTGAGGATCTGGCATTCCATTTTGTTTGTTTTTTAAATGGGACAGTATTTTGATACTACTTGCTGTGAGCAAAAGTACCTTACCTCAAGTGCAGTTCCACTGATTCTAATGTTACGACATGCAGAGTAATTGACTAAACAATGGGAGCAGGTGAAACAGAATATGACTGGTTGATAGTATACCAGATACCTGGAAATGTTGTGTGTTCAGGTTATTTGGTTGATATCCTATACCTTAAACAATTATAATTAACCTGGCCATCATGATTTCTCCATGCTAATTCCTTAAATAGTTTGAGTTACTTTAAGCATGAAATATAAAACACGGCCACATGTGTTTTTAAATGAAAAGATACTTGAAGCTATATATCCCTTCAATTGGGCTTGGTTGAGGTCTCGCTTAGACCTGTGTTAACCCAAAGTAATTCCACTGGAGTTAAAATGGCATGAGATCAGAAGCAGGCCTAGACATCTAACTTTTCCATATTGTCACATGGACTGATGATCTAAAAGGCCCTTTCACCATCTATGATCCTCTGACATTTAAACAAAACGCACTCATCCCATGGCTTCAGTTGTGGAGAACTGGAATCCTGCCATTCACAATATTGTGCTCATCTTTCCACTGACATGGTAAAAAATGCATGCACCCTGGAAAGACAATAGCACAATAAATCCATGGAGCTAACCAAAAGGAAAAATTGACATGCATGCCTTTCAAATGTCCAACAACACAAAGACTTTATATCTGTTTAGGTTATAGCTCAACCTTCAGAGTGGTAGCTGTGTTAGTCTGTATCAGCAAAAAGAATGAATACTTGTAGCATCTTAGAGGTTATGCCAAAATAAAGTTGTTAATCTCTAAGGTGCTACAAGTACTCCTCGTTCTTTTTGCTGATACAGACCAACACGGCTACCACTCTGAAACCTGTCACCATGCAAGGCACTGAATTTAGCCATATGAAGTGGAAATCCATCAACTTCATGAAAAAAACTTGCACAGATACAATCATCTTCCTTTCCAAATGCAAACAGATGGACACCATACCAAAAGAACTGAAGGTAAAAAATCCATTACAATCTACGTACCACATAGACTATGCGGAGAAGTTGTGCCACATACTCTCAAAAGAAACTGTGGAACCACCTGATCAACATCCTATACAGCAAACAGGGAAAGATTAAGAACCATGCATCTGATGAAGTGGGTTTTAGCCTACGAAAGCTTATGCCCAAATAAATTTGTTAGTCTCTAAGGTGCCACAAGGACTCCTTGTTCTTTTAGCTCAACCATAGGATCTTGCTAGAGCCTGATTAGTTTCTGATGGCTGCTCAGTGGCCTATGTGAAAAACATTGGTGGATCTCAGTGCATTTCCTGTAAGACCAGTGTCTGTCACAAAAAGAAACCAAAAAGCAATTTTGTTGCCACTCTCCACAGGGAGACCAAGAAGTGAACAGCCCCTGCTCCTCTCACCATTTGGGGCCACCAGTCCAGTGCTGGAACAAGGTGCAGACAACGCTTAGCCTGCTCCTTTTCATGCGGTGCCTGCTCTGTAGAAGCCGCTGGCAACCCCCCTATTAACTTTGCTGAAAGTTTTACTGCTGTTAGCAGGAACATCCACTTATTGCTTTCAAGTTGGATATTATTCCAAGCCAAAATGCCTCTTTCAAAGATAGCTAAACTTCCTGGATAAAATTTATCCCTGGGATGAACGTGGCCCTACTTACTTGCATAAATCACCCCCAGAAAATGGATTCAGAGAGACTGAGTGCAAGTCTGATTTGTATCATGTCTTCACGCATGGGATCTTCCCTTTGCATTGCTCACCTACCAGAGGTTGCACCATCTGCATCACATGGTAAGCAAAGTAGCACTGGGCAGGGAAGAAATCCATCTTGCATGCCAACCTTGGGAAATGTCATGAGAATTTGCTAGTCCAGGCACCAAACATAACATGCTTGTGCTTTACTGTGGGGAACAGAGATGATCAAAACAAGAACTCTTGATATTCTGCTCCCCCATCAAAAGAAACTCCTTGCCCTGGGTGAGTGTTTGAGGATGGCTGGTTTGTGCTGTCTGCTTCCTCCTGGTGAGCTGCTGCTAAGCATTTTGGATTGTTTTATTTATCTGAGCATGACACAGCATTAGAATTTTAACAGATGTTGAAGGAGTTGGTAGGCAGAGCACAATAATCTTAGAGTACAATGGGATTTGGATCAGGCATATAGCTAACAGTCTTACAAAGTGGTAAGAATACTGTAATGAAGTAGCTGATGGTGTGTTTAAAATTACCCTCTAGTGGATGGAATTAGAACCACTCAACTGTGTGTGATAGGCACTAGAGAGCTATGAGTCTTCTTTGGCTCAAATAGTGAAAGCTTTTGAGATGTTAGGATCACAGTGACAGTGTGGCCATGCTGCAGAATATGGTGACAAGCATGAAGTCCTGTATACAAAAAAACCCCTTGCACTTATACAGAGCCCTCCATCCTTTCAAAAACAACAGACCCAGTCTGAACCCCACATTCAAGCGAACACCCACTGATGTCAGTAACTTTCTCCAAAACCACTTCGTCCATAGATCTCATGCATGACAATTTGACTGCTGTCACTGCAGTACTGAGGCAGTTGACAGATTTACTGCCAAACTGAGCTAGTGTTAAATTACATTCTAGCTACATAATAAGGAAACTCTTGGTGCCCAGTTCTTCACTCTTTTACAGAGCATGTTGTCATTTGCACATCCACACGGGAGTGCAAAGTCCTGTAACTCTGATTTGGAAGGGTTTTATATAGGTGTAGATGAGTACCCAAGGTGCAAGGCAATGGTGAACTGATTTTTTCACAAGTATGCACACACACATAAAAGTGCACCATATGTGACAGCAGTGCTCCATGTCTGGGTATGTAAATCATCATTAGTTAATAGATAAGATGCACTCAACATACCACTCAAGAAAATATGGCATCGTTCCTGAGTTCTGTAGGACAAGTGAAACATGATGTGCACTGCAAACAGTTTCCTCTGGTAGCTCTTTTACACCAGCACAAGATGGAAGGCATGTGTGAATGGCATTTTCAGCTCACAAGGCTGCCACTGAGTAATCCCTTTTCTCTTTCGCTCTCAAACTGACTCACAAGTTGTAAGTGACTCCTACCTGGGGAAAGTACAAATGAGGAATACTTCCTAATGGGTTCCATGAAGGGTAGGTTCCTAAATCAACACAGCCCAAGCAAAAAGTGTGGTTATTTGCCAACAGTGCTGCAGGATGGAAACAGCAGCCTAGTATCTCACTGAGACAAGACACGTGCGATTCTACTACCTTAACAAGCAGAAGAGTTGGGAGGCTGATTGCATTTCCACCAATGGAAAAGGCAGCAGTTCTAGTAGCTAGTGCACTATACTAAACCCATTGCATTTATGATATTGGTATTGGTACAATCAGCATGAGCCACAGCTTTATTTCCTGTGTAATAGCATATCAGTGCTTTGTATTTTAAGACAGCCATGAACATGTGTGGTGAGTTATGTTAGAAGCTGGTTGTGGCTCAGATCCAGCAATGAAGAGGATAGCCTTGAATTTTTCTCTCTCACACACACACTCTCTCTCTCTCTCTGGTAGAATGCTTAGCAGAACCAACTTTCGCATTTGCAAAATGTATTTTAACTAGAACTGGCCTGAATTGAAATTTTACATCCAAATTCCCTCTGCGTTATGAAAGGGGTTCAGTTTTGAAGCTCCAGCTCCAGCCATGTCTCCCCTACTGTTCTGGCTTTGGATAGACTCCAAAATCAGAAAGGATTTAACTTTCCTGTTCCAGTCTGGATGCCATTCAACCTTGGGAGAATATCTGATATCACAGATTTCCAACATTTGGGGCCAAGAACAGCTAACAAGATTTCAGCACTGTCTAATCTGACTCTCATATCCAGTTCCTGGTTAGATTTTTGACTTGGACTCAGAACCTTTCTCCAGATTTGAGTCTACACCCCATTCTTCTTCTCATGTTTAACTTACATGTGCCTTTTCCATGAACACAATACTAGCACCTCTGAGGGCTGGCTCCAGGGGTTTTGCCGCCCCAAGCAGCCAAACAAAAAAACAAACACAAAAACAAAAAGCTGCGATCGGGATCTGCAGCAATTCAGTGGGAGGTCTTTTACTCCGAGTGGGAGTGAGGGACCCTCTGCAGAATTGCCACCAAATACCAGAATGTGCCGCCCTGCTCCGAAGTGGCTGTCCCAAGCACCTGCTTGATAAGCTGGTGCCTGGAGCTGGCCCTGGCACCTCTACAGTCTTTAACCCCATTGCAGCTGCACCCAGCTTTAACAGTGTGCACAAAATTTTCTAGCGTAGATGAAGCAGGAATCCTTTCCTTTTCTTCAAATGGACTCTAAAAGAGAAAACCTATTTAAAAATTAAAGATTCATACAACTGTATGACTGGGTTGATACACAGTTCCCATGTCTCCTTCAGGTTAAAAACATAGGAAAGTGCTTTTTGACACATATAGAAATATAGTGGAAAAATGGGATTCTTTTTTAACACTTCTCCCCACAGTATTACTGTTAAACTCCCATTTACCCACTAAGAAAGGAAACCCACTTTACAGCAATGTGAATCACTTTGCCTTAAGGCATAATGTTCTTTCTAATGTATGGCTTCTCAGCTACCAACAATGGTATTTTGCATTAATATAGCACCTTTTATCCCAAAACAAACTATATTCTCCCTCTCCATCCCCCTACAATGAGTTATGAACGGGCAGATCCCTGCATCATGACAGAGACCCACTGACACCCCCATGCCTTTGTAGAGCCCCACTGATCTTTGTAGAGCCCCATAGAGCCAGGGCAGTGTTCACAAATACATAGACACATCAATGCAGAAATAATGTCACTGCAGGGAGGGGAGGGTGGCAACCAATCAGAACATTGCATGGCACTGGGAATAGGGGAAATGCTGGCCAATGACCTGCGCTGTGACTTTGGGCAATATCACTAGTAGTGCCTCAATTTCAGAGCCAGATTAAGAGCTTTAGAGGCCCTAAGCACTGAAAAGATTATGATGGCCCCCCGTATGTAATTCAAAATAAAAACAACACTATACCATAAAATAAAATTTTATTTTTCAAAATGGACACAAAATTTACATGTATGCTGAAATTAAAATAGCTTCTTTCTAGATTTTCTGATCGCAAATACTGGATAAGTTCATTGAAGCTGACTCGACGAAGCATGTCTGCTTCCAGACACAATAGGGAAAGTGAATCAAGTCTGTCCTGACACACTGTTGTTCTGAGGGTTTTTTATTCTTTTCAGCCAAGAAAGAGAGAGTGTTCTGTGGAGCAGTTAGTAATCAATGTCAGAAAAAATATGTAGCGTGATGTCTACATTTGGAAATACATATTGTATTCCATCTTTCAATTTGTGTCATTAAGAGCAATGTCACAATTTCATTTTTCCTGTTTCATTAAACTTTGCATGCATATAACAGCAGAACTGCCGTACCTCTCCACAGAGATTCATGTTCAAGTCAACAGGGTATGAATCAAGTAGCTTTTGGGAACCTCGTGAATATTGTTAATCAGATAAATCCATATCATTTAGACAAGAAAATCTACTTGACACTTTGTACACTTCACCTCTCCTCTTCATATGAGCTTCAAGTATATCAATTATAGCGTAGTAAGTAGATATGCGAAATTTGTCTCTAGGATTCAATGCTGTTTCTGTTGCACTGCCATCATTTGCTTGCTTTTTTCCTGATTCACTTGTGGGACTGGGCTTCTTTGTAGTTAGTATCAGGCAAGATATCTTTTGATATGTCTTCAAATCTTTCAAAATCATTCATCAAAGTGTGTAAGTGGTCGGCTAATGGATTGACAGACGTCTGCATATGGTTTTCAAATCCAATTCTTTTTCTTGGAGATCTTGACTTGTGTGATAAAAAGTGTTGTAAAATTTCATTCCACATGGTCAACATGAATACAAACTCTAGTTCTTGCATCTTGTTTACAATGTTTTCTGCCTCTTGTATAGTTTCTTCCTTTTGTGATTGGTCTTCAGCTATCCTTTCTAATGCATCCACAATCTTTGAGTAGGACTCCAGAATTGCACTTGTTGCCACTGCATGTGCCTCCCAGTGAGTATTAGAAAGATTTCAACACATGCTCATTGCCCAAATATGCCTTAAAGAACTGCCCATCGGGGTGTTGAGGCAGAGAAAAATGTATCAAGTAACTGGACTGTTGAGAAAAACCTTACTACCACTGGACAACAATCACCAGCACTGTGGCCAACAAGATTGAGAGAGTGTGCAGCACATGGTATGAATATGGCATATTTGCTCTGTTCTAAAACCCTGACATGTTGGCAGCGTTGTCATAAGACTGACCTGTGCACTTTGAGAAATGGGTCAAACTGAGCCACAAGCTGCAACAATCCCAAGTAGTTTCCATTCTGCAATGATCCAAATGTGTCATTTGATCCCCGGAAAGGCAGATCACGTTCAGCTAATGTTTGAATAACAGCTATAACACACTGCAAGACATGTTGCCAGTATTCATGCTCCCCTTTAATTTCTTCTTCCAATTTGTGTGTCAATCCAAAGCCCTGTCTTCCATTTAAATGTGTCAACACGGAAGCTCTATGAGTAGTGCCATTTTCATGTTGTTCAATTAAAACAGTATTTCACAAGTCACTAAATCCATCTGCAGCAAACCGGGATGTTGAAGGTTCATATGCAAAAAGTTTGCAAACAAAAGAGTACACAGACTCTGTTGATGGTGAATACAGTAGCCATTCCTGAATGTATTTCTCACCATTTACTTTCATGCAGAAAAATAAATTGTGTGTGGACAATATCTTGTTTGTTTGCCATTGGTAAAAGTCCGACATGATTTATCAAATGGCCCAGTGTGGTGTTGACAGTCATTTGATCCACGATCTAGCCAGTAAGCTACATCATCGGTACTGAAATCAACCCACAAACCAGGATCTTTTCTCCAATTATTTACAGTATGAGTAGGTTCAGTCTCTGACACAACCACACCTTCTAGAATGATGTCTGTTACCACCAGGAGTAAGATAATCAGTTACAGTCTCTGATTTCCCTGCATTATTTCAATCGACCTTAGTAAGATGCCTCCCTGGTTTAGGTGGGGATAAGTAATAAAAACACAGAAAAAATGGAGGAAGACTGTAGTGGAGTGTAACAAAGTCTAACAAAGTTCTGATTTCCCCCCGATGACGCTTTATTTAAACTATCAAATATCAATTAAAAAAAAACCCCTCTTGTTTTGGTGCCCCCTGCTTTGCTGGTGCCCTAAGCATGTGCTTAGTCTGCCTATTGGGTAATCCAGCCCTACTCAGTTTCCTTATCTGTAAAAAAGGAATGATGATACTTTTCTACCTCACAGGGATGGTGTTTTTCTTTGTTTCTAGCATGAAACCTTCACGTATAATAGACATTTCCTGCTTTCTGAAGGATTAGGGCTCTGAACACGGAGGAGGATGGGTTGGAGAGAGCTGCCAGTTGAAAGCAAAATGAGACCGAAGAGCTACAGAGATTTAATTTCCTACAAAATAATTCTCCACAAGCTGTGTAAACTCTCTCTAGCTGAACAAATATAAAGAGGCTTTTTTCTGGAGAGAGAAATGCCTGTGATAATAGTGATGAGCGATCAGGGATCAGCTCGCTACCCAAAAATGATTTACGAGAACATGGTGTTCCAGTGAGGCACCCAGAAGTCTGCATGCTTCTCTGAGCTATCAGAAACAGCAAAGCTGGGCTGGAAATCATAGGAGGACAGGATTTTTTGGGTAGAATTTTACTGCCTGCTGTTCCAATCCAAGGGTGAAAAATAGTCACAGAAGAAAAATACTTGGGCTCGGTTTCTGATCTCACTTGCTACTGTTGAAATGGAGCTTTCAGGAGCACAGATCAGTCCACTAAGAATCGGAGGGTATGTCTACGCTACAGCTGCATATGGGGTTTTCCCATCGTGGTACTCGATCCACTCCTCTGAGAGGCAGTAGCTGGGTTGACAGAACAATCCGTCCATCGACCTAGCCACAGCACGTCATTGAGCAAAGAAGCTAGGCTAACCTGAGTTTTAGTGTAGACCAGGCCTGAGCAGTACTTTAAACAGTGAGGGCAGAGGCCCTTTGCAGTTGAAGATTCTTGTCCTGTCCATCAAACAATAAGGTCTTATACATTCTAGCCACCAACGCACATAGGACTCAGGCAAAGATAATTCCAATTTGGCTGAATGATGAATAGCAGTAGCAGTGCTGTGCATGAATATGGCACTCCATTTGGGTTAAGTCACAAGTGAATTTTTACATCAATAGCTGACAGATTCCCATATGTATTAGTATTATTCACCTAGGAAAGCCAGTCATTGGATGAGGACACTGCCGTGCTAAGTTCTGTACAAACAGAACAAATAGAGGGTCCCTCAGGCTCAGATCCTCAATCAATGAAAGTTAGGTGCTTAAATACCTTTGAGGATCTCAGCCTTAGCCTTTAATGGGCAGCTTGGGTGAGGCCAAACGTTCTTTCCTTGTGTGTGAAAATGATCATGCCTTAACAATGAAAAGAGAAGATTAGGCTGAGATGCAGAAGGCTCTGTCCATGAGCTACGTACCTTGCAAGTTGAGAGATGGTTGCATGGCTTGTTGGTTAGGCTCAATACCCTTTTTGCAGAACGCACTAGCAGAGAGTGATATAGGGCTTGTCAAATCGCAATAAGAGTTAACCGATGAGCAAAGAACTAGTAGGTGGGTGGGACGTGTCCATCAGAATGTGGCTGTTGTGTGCTGGGAGAGTGCCCATTTCAAAACACACATGCAAAAATTACATGTGTTGATCTGGTCTGTCTTGAATGAAGAACATTCCCGCTAACCAGAACAGCAAACCTGTGGCAAGGAAGCTCCCCTTCCACCAGCATCCTCTGTTTGGCTAGGCTGCTTGCCTCATGGTACCTGTGTGCTTGAAAGGTTTCACAGGTTTGCTTATAGCAGTCCGGAGATGAACGTAGGTTTGAGAACTTTGTCCCTTCAGAGGCTCCTTTTATCAAAGCTTTTGTACCTCCTAGTGACATTCAGAAATAGAAATTCACCAAAAGGCTTTATCTAAAGCCCAGCGAAGTCAGTAAGAAGACTCCAACTGACTTCACTGGGCTTCGGAGCCAGCCTGCTAGATGTCAAAGGGGTTCCATGAGTGTACAGTAGTCTGTCCCCGTCCAAGAAGCTGCAGGATCAGGGTCCAGCTCTCTATATTAAAGTTTCCCTTGATTAAATACTTCTCAAATTTTCAGTCGGAAATGAAACAAAATGAATTTTTTTTGGGTTCATTTTGAAAACTTTCCTGGAATTGAAAATGTTCAGTGAAAATTTTTGATTTTGTCAAAAATGTCATGAAAAAAGCCATCTCAGCCAGCTCTAATGTTTTGTCAGCACCTTGCACAATGAGGCTGCAACCTGGCTGGACACCAGGCACTGCTATAGAATAGGGATGATAATAGCTGAATAGACCAGGAGTGTGTAAATGCAACTGATTTTCAAGAACAGTAGGAGAGATTTTTGGAGAGGAGCCATAGATGAGGAATAATGAGATGGAGGGTGCTGTTACATTTGGGGAGAGAGAGTTACCTGAATCTGCACAAGAGAATCTTATTTTGTCCTATCAACCGGCAACTATACAAGTTTCCCTTGTCTCTTGGTTCCATCCTCTTCATACAGAAGTGCTCAGTCCATTCATCTACAAATCAATCAGTTCCTGTGATTAACTATTAAAATCCGTTAAACCCTTGATGTAAAACACACTACGTATGGCCCCAGATTTATGACAGCTAATTCAGTTATTCCACATGAGCCCTTTAGAAGAGATAATTACTCAGAGCATCCATCTTATCAGTGGCAGATGAAATACACCTTTAATGTTTCTTAATTCAATAAACTGCAACTTTTTGATCGAGCTACAGTGGGCCAGACCCACCACTGGCGTAAATCAGCATAGTTTCCTCAACTTCTAGGCAGAGAATATGGCCCCAACCTCCCTCTCCTGCTCAAATCATACTTCACTGCTGCACTAGCACCTCACACTAGCGGCTGTTGTGTCACTTTAAACACTAAATTGGATCCTTTGTTTAGTATTTAGATATTGCATTGATATCATTCCTTGAAGAATTCCATGCCAGGGTGCATAGATGGGGTATTTCTGGAACAGGCTCAGTGGGGAGGACATTAAAACCACAGTAGATGGCAGGGTGCTGCTTCTGATGATAACCAGGAGCAGTTGTAACACAGAGGCAGAGCAGACAGATGCCTGAAGCAGGAAAGCCTAATTAGCTGTTTGCGTGGGTGACTGTAGTCTGGTAGTAGCAGATATACTGTATGTCAGTTTGCCTAGGGCACCTGAACCCATAACCTGGATAATGCAATAGAACTCTTATTATCCAACGTTCTCAGGGGGATAAACAGAAAACCTTCATATAATGTGAGTTTTCCGGGTGTTCCCTAAATGCAGATTTCAAAGCATGCTGGCTAGTTCTTCCATGTAGAACTAGTTGTCAAGGACAGCTGGCTCAGCAAGACTTCAGTACATAAGTGATTGGTCTAAAAGATCCAAAACCTCATGTACTTGAGAGAACTGATTCATTAGACTGGTCCCATTTTTGAGCTCATTAATAGACTGCTCAGCAGATCTGGGTTCTATTCCTGACTCTGTCACTGACCAGGGCTGCCCAGAGGATTCAAGGGACCTGGGGTCCTCGGCAGTGGGGGCCCCCCCACTTTGGCAGTATTTCGATGGCAGGGGAGGTCCTTCCGCTCAGGGACCTGCCGAAGTTCCCTGAAGACCTGTGGCGAGGGGCCCCCACTGCAGAATTACTGCTGAAGACCCAGCTCTTCGGCGGCGGGTCCCGGGGCGGAAGGACCCCCCCCCTACACCAAATTACCGCCAAAGACCCGGAGCAAAAGCAGCTCCGGGGGCCCCGGGTCCCGCGAGAGTTTTCCGGGGCCCCCAGAGTGAGTGAAGGACCCTGCTCCAGGGGCCCCAAAAAACTCTCGTGGGGGCCCCTGTGGGGCCCAGGGCCTGGGGCAAATTTCCCCACTTGTCCCCTCCTCTGGGCGGCCCTGTCACTGACTAGCTGGATGACCTGTGAGCAAGTCAAGTTATTTCTTTGTGCCTGTTCCCCGCCCACCATATGTCTGTCATCCGTATTTAGGCCATAGGCTCTCCAGGCCAAGGACTGTCTCTTACTAGGTGTTTGTATGGGGGCTTCGCACAATGAGTCTCGGATTTCTGCTCAGACATTTAGTAGCTATTTATACACAAGTTACATATTAATAAATAAATATTAATGTGAAAGTCTTGGCTCTGAGGAGTTCATTTTGTCATGAACACTTTGCAAATCTCTGCTACTGACTCTTGGTGATAATTAACTATAGTGTAATTTTGCATTTGTATAGCTGTTTGTATCCAATAACTTCAAAGCAAATTGACACGCATTAATTAAACCATTCAAAAAGAACTCTATGCATTCACTGGCCTTTGTGAAATGAGTTTGAGGGCTCTCAGCCTGTTGCTAGCAGTGGAGTTTCCATATAAAGCTCCCTACTACCAGTGGTATTAATCAACACCCTGAGTCTTTAGACTCAGCAGAGGAGACCAAGAGCAAATAACTATGCAGCCAGAGGCCCTGATTCATTCTGTTAATCCAGTTGCAGGCTGGCATAGCTCCTTGGAAATCCACGGGGATTCTGCCTTACTGTTCAATTCACCAGCTGATATCAAGGGCTCATATGTCACCAATAAAACAGCTGCAGTGGAATCCAGGTGCAGAATCCATGGAATGCTGGAATGGAATCCAGGCTGTGCCAGAATCACCATCTTGAAAGCAGAGTAAAGCAGCGATGACTCAAGCTCCAAATTCTGAGTCCGAGAGCTCAGGCTGTCTGAATCAGTGATGAGGCACAGTAGCGGACCAGCCTCACAAACCTTACACTCTTCCGTGTATAAACAGAAAACTGGACTTGCCAGGACTGACCGCCCAGCAACCTTACAGTAGCAAACTCACTTTAATCTCTTCCCTCTAATTTCTTTGAGCCTATCACAGGTCATTTACACAGAGGCTACGTCCAGACTACCCGCGGCGGGTTAAAATCGATTGCTCGGGGATCGATATATCGCGTCTCATCTAGACGCGATATATCGATCCCCGAGCGTGCTTATATCGATTCCGGAACTCCACCAACCCCAACGGAGTTGCGGAATCGACAGGGAGAGCCGCGAACATCGATCCCGCGTGGTGAGGACGGGTGAGTAATCCGATCTTAGATATTCGACTTCAGCAAACGTTATTCACGTAGCTGAAGTTGCGTATCTAAGATCAATTCCCCCCCCCGTAGTGTGGACCAGCCCTGACTGTAGCATCTTTGCTGCCCTGCTATATGGCTGCACGGTTCAGAGGGACAGCAGCTGGAAGTAGATTCTCTTGGCTGAATGGTCAGACTATGATTGTAGCTGGCCCAGCAGAGAGTGCTTCTGGTGTAAAACTCCTCCTTGATGGTAAAAAACTGAAGGAGCTGGCTCCTGCAACACCTGTACATAGAGGGCCCCTTTCCAACATAAGGGAAAAGCAAGGAGTATGTCAGGGGCATATCAGAGCTCTGCACCATTGATTCCACACTGGCATTAAGCAAAGCAGTACCGAGGCAGCTCCAACTCATACTGGAGCCTACAAGTGCAGAATCAGGGAGCCATAACCAGATTCCTCATGGCTCTCCCATTTCCCTGCACTAAATGGAGCTTGGATTTTGGAGTGAATTAAGCCCTTTAACAACAACTTCGATTATATTCATTTAAAAAAAAAAAACCCAATAGCATTGTTATCAAATGTTTTTCCATGTTCTCAGCAGGCATAGGAGCCTCTTTTCTTCCTGTCCCCAACCTTAAACATCTCTGCAGTAAACAATCTCATGAAATGATGACAAATTAAGGGGATGAAATATTACGCGATGACATTTCTGCCATGCATGATTATAAACAACAGAAGAGAAACGCAAGAGGTTAGTTAACATTTCCCTTTACAAACCACTGGGTATTTCAAATGTATCTGCCAGTAGGGCATTTGATTTAAAGTTCTGATTTAGATAGAAATAATTTCAATTGTAAATTCCATCTTTTCCAGAGGTATTGTTTATTTTATATGTGACAAATCAAGCCTGGCTGTGTGGATTCTGTTGCAGTGGTTTTATGGCTGACATATTGGCCCCTTGACATCAGATGGCTAATTGCACTCCGAGGCAATATCCCAACAGGGGAGAAAAAGATGTAGACATTTAAGCTCTGTTATGACTGTGGTTCTCAAGGCACCAGTATGTGGAACCCTGCAATGGTATCTATGTGAACATGCCGTTTGCTGCTGCACCATTGCTGTTTAAGACTAAAAACAACAACCTCACATTGGATTTAAAAACCCTCTGGGAATACTTAATCCCATGAAAAAGGGATGGACAAATGAATTTATTTCTGATTTTTATAAAATGCCCACAGTAAAAACATCTGTTGTTGTTGGATACACAGCTAAACAAAAACCTGAAATAACCCCAGCCCAATGGATTCTTGCAACTCACAAAATAAAACTGGGAAATAAAAACTAATCCCCAGACAGTAAGTAAAAATAAGGGGTAGGTTAAAATGACTCAGGGCGCACTGACCTAGATTCATAGATTCTAGGGTCAGAAGGGACCAATGTGATCATCTAGTCCAACCCCCTGCACAAAGCAGGCCACAGAACCCTACCCATCCACTTCTATAACAAACCCCTAACCTATGCCTGAGTTATTGAAGTCTTCAACTGGAGAAACCTTACCCTGCAGGCCTGACTGTCACACACACACCGAGGGCACATCTCATCATTCTGGTAATGCAGAAGGGCCATAGAGGGGAATAAATTACATCTATACTCACCTTTAAGGCCCCCTTACACTGCCAGGGTAGTACAAAATCAGGCCCCAAGTCTTCAGAGCATCCACTGAGCAACTCCTATGTCCTGAGAAAGGGAGCTCTATAGTGGTTTCAAGAACTCTTGTTCAAGATGGAGCCTGGAGTAGGCAAGCACGGACAATCTTGATGTCTTCATAGCAGGGCTTAGATGAAGGCAAGCATTGTGGGTTTTGTTAAGAGTTTCCATACAAAAAAGAACCATATACTTGCAGTCTTAGATGACTTATTTTAGACTGAGGAAAACAGTGATGTGAAAGAACAAACGTAAAGTCTCCATGAGAGAGAGCAGTGTGTGCATGCCTCCTTTTCTTAAAGCAGGCTGAAGCAACAGAGCACAAAAAATGGATGCTTGCCACTGAGCACACGGGAAATATAAAGGTGCTGTATACAGAAAAATAAAAAGGCATCAAAGGCTGATATGGGTACATATATCACAGGCATAAATCACAAAGGGCTTTGAGCTATTGACAAAACTTCAAATCATCATTATTTGTGCTACAGTAGCACCTAGAGGCTGTACAAGTATTAACAGAGATAATCCTTGCTCTGAAAAGTATGACACCATGGACAAGAGTTGGACACAAACCGGAGGGAGCACAAAGAAACAATGAGGCTATACTGGTAAGCATGAAAAACAGTGGTCACAGCAAATCAGCTGTCTAACCTGGCATCACAGCAGAGAACTGAATCTATTGTCTTAGTAACAGATTCAAAAGCTAGAAGGAATCAAGATCTAGAAATTATCACTGATTATTAATGTTCAGGACAATAAGTCTTAGCAAGCTGAGATATGTTGCAAGCACTTTGTTTTGAATTTTCATCCTGTCCTCCAATCTTGACAAATCGGAAATCAACAAAATGAAATTCAATAAACACAGGTGTAAAGCACTCCACGTAGGAAGGAAAAATAGCATGCACCACTACAAAATGGGGAACAACTGGCTATGTGGTAGGACTGCAGAAAAGAATCTGGGGGTTATAGTGGAGCACAAATTGAAGATGAGTCAACAATGCGATTTAGTTGCGCAAAAAAAAAAGCTAATATGTGGGGTGTGTTAACAGGACGTCATCTGTATGACACAAGAGTTGATTGTCCTGCCCTATTCAGCACTCATGTGGCCTCAGCTAGAGTATTATGTCCAATTCTGGGCACCACATTGCAAGAAAGATACAGACAAATTGGAGAGAGTCCAGAGGAGATCAACAAAAAATGATAGACGATTTAGACCTAGGTGGAAAGGTTAAAAAAACTGGACATTATTAGTCTTGAAGAAGGACTGAGGAGGAACCCAGTAACAGTCTTCAAATATGTCAAAGATGCTCTAAAGAGGAATGAGATAAATTGTTCTGTATGTCTACTGAAGGTAGGATAAGTAGTAATGGGCTTAATCTACAGCAAGGGAGATTTAGGTTAGATATTAGGGAAAGCTTTCTAATTATAACGGTTGTGAAGATCTGGAACAGGCTTCCAAGGGAGGTTGTGGAATCCCCATTGCAGGATATTAAGAACAAGTTGGACAAACATCAGGGATGACCTAGGTTTACTTGGTTCTGCCTCAGTGCAGGTGGCTGGACTTGACTTCCAGCCCTGCATTTCTATAAACAAGTATTTACACAAACCTATTAAATCCAGAGATGGTCCAGAACCACAAACCTGGATCCAAACTGCTCTAGAATTTGGGATGTTAAACAACCTCAAACATGGAGTCAGATTTTGCAGGGGTATTTACAATGGAGCATACTCAGAGAGCACTTTAAATCAGAACCCTCCAGAAATAAGAAGCCATTTGCATGCAAGATTCTGGTTTTGGCCCTTTTCTAATTTATATGTTTGAAAAAAGTTAAGGACAAGAGCCTCAGTCCCTCTTGCACCTTTGCTGTTCTGGAAAGGGGATATTTGAAACTGGATTAAGGCAAGGCAACAGCTGAGGACTCCTGTCCTACAGTGAATGCTACCTGTTCCCTTCCTTGCACCAACACAGGGGATATTCTGCAGCAGGGAGAGCTAGGAACATAGTGCACTACCTTCCAGCAGATTGACTCCTTAGGAGCCACTATGAACTGGAGAAAGTTAAAGCAGGCCCAAGGCTGCTCTAATTTGTGCCAAGGGCCAAACCAAGAATCAAGGGAAAGGCAAGTGGAATAAAGCCAGGTATGCCCTCCCCTAAGTGCACTGTTCTGACACATTGGTGGATATGGCCCAAAGACTTGTTCATAAACTACAACGAGGTCATGCTAGTGCCTTTGCAGAGGGACAGCAGGAGGCCCAAGCACCCAAACAGAGGACTTGTCTTGCACAGGTCTCATGCTCTCCTTCTGCACATGAGTAAGTTTCACCCTTAGGGTGCATCTACATGGGGAGGGTTAATTCAAAGCTTCATTACCTTTATGAGAGGTAACATAGTATGTGAGTTGTACCAATAGCATGTACAAGGAACACTTGTTCTATTTACAATTTGCATCGAACTGAGGACATAGTGATTTCTGGGGCGGGGGTGGGGAGTTGTATCTGTCCTGCTGTCTGGAGTCGCTCATGACTATGGATACCAACCTCAAGACAGATGGTCAAGAATCAGGCACAAACCCCAAACTGATTGTGCGTTCTAAACTTAGATTTCACCAACCAGGTAAAAACAACTGTAAACTCCTCAGGTACAGCCTTAGACAGTCCCCTGGGGTACTCCAATCTTGCCACCCAGGCAAGCCTGCCTCTGTGATAGATGGTCCCTTACACCAAAAGGTCACAATATTCCACTTACTCCCTGTTCCAAAGGACCAGTCACTTATGCCAGGTCACATGAACCTGAGACAAAAGACAATACTTGTAGCCAACCCTATAGTGAACTCTCTTAACTAGGGAAAAAAAAGTTATTTACAAGGTTCGAGCAGATAAACGTATACAAACAAATGAGTTACAGTCTTAGGTTTCAAAAGATAGTAGCAGCTATAATATTCAAGCTTTATATGTCCATTTGGGCTAACTAATTCAGGTCCCTTGCTTATGCTTAAAAATCTTGGCCCCTGAGAGTTCAAGCAGCACAGAGGTAACAGTTTCTCCTTAACAGGCATTTTTTCATTCCCTTCCCCCAGCATTCAAGCTGTGGTGCGACGAGGGCTTGTGCACGTACCCTCTGCAGGGGTGTAGGGGAAGTAATCAATAAAGTCTTTTGTCCACAATGGCTTGTCTGATGTCTATAGACCTTCTTTTGTGGGGAAGGAGATAATATCTTTTGTGGTAAACTAACATTTCACATGTAGTAATGCTTCTCGCCTGACTGTGGGGGATTAACAGGCTTAGCAAACATTTGTATAAACTACAGAGAAAACATTACCTTATAAGATGGGATACAGATATTAGAAGTAGGATTAATACATGCAGCATCCTACAAACATTCCATAAAGTCTACACACACCTTCTTATAAATGCTAATATCTATTTTAACAATAGAAAACACACAGATAAACCAGACTGGTTTCCAGCTATGCATTTGTCAGCATTCAGGGAGGCTTGGGACCTTAGCGTGAGTTTACTGCCAGTATCACAGCACCTCATGGTCCTTTGCTTCACTACTGAGCAGTCTGCATCCTGGGATTGGTTTTCACTATAAGCTGTGGGAACCCAGGTGGATTCAATTTTTTTAAAATCCTGTTTCTGCTCTCTGGGCCCCACTGTTCCTTTCAGAGCTAGCTCATGTCATTTTCAACCTGCTCTCAGCCAGCATGGACTCAATAACCTCTGTGCTGCTATGATAAGGGCAATACACACAGGCTGCTTGGGCAGTATTACAGCACTCAGAGCTGGACAAATTCTGCATTGACCTCACCCATCACGCAGATGGAGCAGGAGAATAGTCTATGGCAACAGCAGGATGTGCTGCCATGGTGGCAACAGGACTGGGTGGGGAAAAGAGAGGAACAGCTCAGTGGCATCCTTATCACCTACACAGCACTCCCTGTTTGAGCCCAGGAAACCAGCATGGATGGGTGGGAGAGAAGCGTTCTGCAGACCTGGGCTGACCAGCACTGATAAGAGTTCTCTTTTTTAAAGTCTGTACAGAATTGATCCCAGAGCTTCACATATAGCACACTACCATAAAGGTGGGTCCCTATAGCTATGATGACCCTTTTCCTGAAAGCTGGGCACCCCAGAACACTACTACTCTGTAGCCAACTGATTTGGCATGTTGAGATGAACTGTGGGGGCCAGTCTCAAGAACATCTGCTATGCCACTGATCAAGTGCTGTCCAACCAGGATGTGAAGTGGGGTAATGCTTAGGAGACAATTGATGGCTTTGCATAAATGGGGTATAAAAGAGTTATGTTCTGGCAATTGATGGAACCCATGTGCCTATAATTTGCCTCCTCCCCACCACCAGGGCACAGAGTTTATAAACAGACAGTGGTACTTTAGGATACCATGGAGAAGACTGGCCAACAATTATGGTAGGTTTTCAGACATAAGTAGAGGGTTGTGCGGGAGGTCTACAATGAAAGGATCTTCCAGAACTCACTTATTTAAATAGAGAAATGACTGCCTCCAGGAGCCCTGTAAACGTTAATGGTACGGAGATTGGTTTGGTTGTTTTGGGAGACCGATCTGATCCCGGATGCCCGGGCTCGTGAAGCCATACACACATAGTTTGGACAGAAAGAAGGAACATTTTAGCTAGCATCTGAGTCATTGCAGACGCAGGAGTGGTAGCCCTGTTGGTCCCAGGATATCAGAGACAAGAGTGGGTGATGAGATATCTTTTATTGGACCAACCTCTGTCGGTGAGAGTGCCAAGCAACAGCCTTCTTTCTAGTTACAGAATGGTAGTCAAATGTGCATCTGGCCTTCTGAAAGGCAGATGGTTCTGTTTACGAACTAGGTTGGAAACAGCAGGGGGTGGGGGAGTGGAAGAAACAAACCACCAAAAATGCTTTCCAACCATTATGATTGCATGGTGTATTTTCCAGAACTTGAGAATAAGGCAGAAATCTTGCTAATGGGTGGCAGGTAGAGGTGCAGAGACTTGCTCAGATGTTGAAGCAGCCAGCAGGACATCCCATAGAGAACACAGATGCCCTTGGGAATGCTGTCAGGGATGACTACTGTTTGTATTTTGAGTCAGATGCCTGATCACTTTAGCCCCGGTGGGGGGTTGCAGGGATGCAGACAGTGTGAGCACAGTGATAGTGTGTGTGGGTGGTTGAAGTTTAATGTCCTCTATGTGCTTCTGTTAAAACCCTATGAATTATTTCAGCTTATTTAACAGTTTGTGTTAAAATTCAATGATGACTCATAATGGATGTATTGTAAACAGTTTTATTATGAAAAAATAATAAACCAATAATAAAGTTTTAATGAAACAATGGAAACACACTGTCTTTTCATTTGGAAATACATTTAAGCCAACCAATCTTTTCAAGTAGCCAGCTACACACAAACCTTTATTTATTGCAACAGTGCAGACAAAACTCAATGTACAACAGTTAGAATGTGGTAAATACCATCAAGTTGGGGAGGAGGGGTTGCATGAAGTTGAAGGTGAGTGTACACCTTGCCAGTCACTCTTCTCCACAGGGTTCTGGGGCGAGTGCCTTGGCTCAAAATTCTCAAGGAAGGTTGCAGAGCTCAAAAGAGCTAGGTTCCCAGATGGAAACGTTCACAGTGCCTGGAGGCTGGTTCTGAGAGGTGAATGGGAACTTCTGGGAGTGCTGCTGTGGGAATGCAGAGGTTAGGAGTTGCTGCTAGAACCAGTAGCCAGCACTGTCCAGAAGCTGAAGGTTGTGGCTGGGTCCCAAAATTACAGGGCTGCCGAGACTGCTGTTCTAGCAGGAGCTGTTTTGCATTCTGGCTCAGGATAGCATCCATAGGTTGCCTCCGCATCTCTCCCTCCTACCCCCCACTCTCCTTCACCATGGTAATGCTGACCTCAGCCACAGCCATGCTTTCCTTGGCCACTGCAACAATCACCTGAGACAGCTTTCTTTCTCAGTCTGGGACCACACGGACATCCTCCGCCCCTCAACAAGCCTGGCTATCTTCTGTGACTCTGCCATTACTTCAGCAAACATCTTATCCTGAGTGTCCCCCACCACACCTCAAGTTGGCTAGCCTGTCATCAGTAATAGCGGTCCTGTCCTGGACAGCCTGACTGATGCATTCACCGTGGCTGCAGAAATGGGGTGGGGGGGGGGGAAGAAGTTGCTTATTGTTCATAACAGACAAGTCGTGATAGTTCTCACCTCCCCCGCCCCCCAATGAATTTGTGAACTTTCCTTCTTGAAATTCAATCCCATTCTTGCAGGGCAACCTCAGAATTTGTGGTCTGCATATATGGAGGGTGCTGGGTGCATTTGGATTTCAGTCTACTTTATCTGCTTTGATGCTGTCCAAGGTGGGATGGTTGGAGCTATGTTTGTTTTTGAAGAGGGTTATGAGGGACAAGTTGGCCAGTAATCTTCTCACTATCCGCCTTAGGCTGTCTTGGACTCTTATGTTAGGCTGAGACAGGTAATTAGGAAGTAGAGAATGGCCTTATTCAGAAAGGCAAAGAACAGACCAGCAGGGTGCATGGACATTATCCACCAGGATGGCACCACCAGAAGCACTGCAGGAATGGAAGGTGCTTACAACCTATAGCAGGGGACCTGGGCATATAGCTATTCCCTACAATGTGTGAAATAATGCTGAGAAGTAGCTCAATTTTTAAGTTCTGCTCTTTCCCTCCTACGGACATGGAGGGAGTGCAAAAAAAAAAAATAGAGGGGGTCCTACATTTGTCAGCTACAACACATGTTACAGGGCATTTGAACCTCTGTGAGGAGCACTGTTTGTGCCATAACCAGGCATGTAGCGTTCACTCATACCTCAGAAGCTATGAAGACTAAACCAAAATTTCTTATCCTGTGAGCACTGCTCAAACTGAGGAATTTTGCATGAATTAATGCTTTTGTTAGTTGAAGCTGCTGTGTGTGGGGAAGCGAGGTATAGACTGCAATTATGCCATGCTTTTAACTCACATCCACCACCAAATTGTAAAGAAAGATAGGTACTTGCATACCAAAGTTTGCTCCAGTTGGGAATCTGACTCCTTGGTCCGTTCTCCGTTTGTGGCCGAGACTTATTTCTGTCCTGCATTGGCTGTACCTCAGAGCCCGCTGTAGCAGGGCAGGACTGGGGCTAGCTTTCCAACTGGCTGTCATCAGGGTCCTGAGTCATAAAAAGATCCTGGCTCTCAGGGGACAGCTCCTCTCCTGCTCCTTCCCCCCAATGGGTGTAGCCAGTTATCCTCTGTGGAAGAGGGTGTGGAGGCAGCATGCTCTGACTGGTGCCTGAGAAGGATCATACTAGAATTCTGTCGAATCCTGTCCAGTTCATAAAAACAAATTGCCAGATCACATAGCACCTGCTGAATTGTCTCCTTTTAGCTCTCATTTCTCTTGAGCTGATTGCTCTTGAAGGGTACGGTTGTGTTTATTTTAGATAAAATGTGGTTTACAGGGTGCTTACGCATAGGGAAGCATGCTGTGGCTCACCAGCCTCCGAACATTCTGGAGAAGGCCACAGGGAGGGGTGTGAGCTCAGCATGTGGACTGGAGCACTATGAGCATGTGATAAACAAACCCATATATGGGTTTGTTTAACCCGGATTGGTTAGAGGTTCATGTTATGTAAGTTGTTATATAAGCACCATGTGCTATAAAGTAGCAAGGGGAGGGGCCTCTTGCTGGAGGGAGTCTGCCTGATTCTTTGTACCAGGGGCTCTCTTTGTGCACATGTTGAATAAAGCTTTATTGAATTGAATTGAATCGCATTGGATCGAAGTTCCATGATTTCTACCCAGCATCAGACTCACTGGGAACCACCAAATCCCAACAGTTTCTTGGCGCAGCGAGCAGGGTTTGAAATATCCTTCAGTATCACAACCGACAATCAAATTAGAGGGTGAGATTGTTCATTTTTTATTTGGTTGTGTGTCTCTGACTTGACTGGTGACTCTCATACCTTTGTAGTAAGCAAGTCTAGGTGCTGGGGAATTCAGGGAATTTGTTGCAGTCTTAAGGCATTGTACTTAGTGTGAGGGCTGGCTAAGCTGTAAGTTCCTCTGACTAAGTGCTGTTGAAGTGGGAAATCAAAGAGGCTGTAAGGACCAACAGTTAGTGTAGGGGCAGATATAGCTATAAGTACCTCTAGCTGATGTGTTGGCAGGCCCAGATCTCCTAATTGGACATTGTAATTGTGCAGATCAAATAAATTGGAAAAAGGATTAATCTGCTGATTGAGCATTTCAGTCTGGTGTGTTTTATTGGAATAAATTGTTGTTAGTCTGTAAACAGAATTGTAGTTATAAATTTGGAAAGATGAAGGGATATAATGATCCGCAATATGAAGAGTATATGGTTAGTGCTTTTATAACTATTGTAGTAAGTTTATTAGCTTTCTTGTGGAGATATTTTGGCTGTATGATTAAAATAAAGGATAACCACCCCCCATTACAGGCGGGCAAAATTGATTTTGTGCATAAACCACAATATTTGTCTGAGGAAGATGATGTCCTCAGTGTAGATGTAAGGTTGGTGGCTGTAAAATCTGTCCTGTCTCAGTATGACAAGGCATTGAAACAAGGATATCCAACACATGATGATTATCCAACTAAACATCCCTATTATGTTGCCTGTTGGTGTACAAGGTTAAAAAAACAGCAAAGAGAAGGATAAAATGGCTGGTACGTGTTTAATTGTTGATTATGAACAGCTAGTTAGAAAGAGTGATATGCTAAAAGGAAGGGTAGGAGAGTTAGAAGCAGAGGTAGAAAAACTGCAAGCAGAAGCAAAAAAGTATAAAGCAGACTTGCAGGGAAAGAGATCTTGTCCCTCAGCACCTTTGGACCCTACATGTGGAACATGGGGCTATCAGTCTAGTTTCATGGCTCCATTAAGAGTGCACACTGTCCCTAATCCTAATCAAGGGGAAGGGGACCCTGCTATTGTTAGTGGTCTAGAGCACACTCCTATAAGCCCATCTGATTCGTGGAGCATGCTAAAGGTTTTGCCATCTTTGCAGCTTAATAACCCAAACCTATCCTTCTGGGGAATGGTATAAGAGTGGATGATAGAGGGAGGCTTATATGCTTTTGATGATCACAAAGCATTTTCAGCCTTGGACATTAGCAATGGCTTTTGGTCTGTTCCTGTGCACAGTCAATTTTGGTTTGCATTCACTGTTAAAGGGAAGTAATACACCTTTACTCGCCTAAGCCAGGGTTTTCATAACTCACATAATTTAGCTGATGTGCTGGCAAAGCTGCCAGACATGACTTTTTGTGTTGTACAGTATGTTGATGATCTTCTTGTCTCCTCACCAGATTGCCAAACGCACATGAAAGACTTAGAAGTGATCCTGCAACACTTGGCAGACAGTGGAGTAAAATGCAATGCTAAAAAGGCTCAGATCGCAAAGGAGGAAGTATCATACCTGGGGTATCTAATATCCAAGGGGTACAAACGTTTAACTGTTGACCGCATTGAGGCTATTAATGCAAGCCCATGACCGATTAAGGTCAGGGGAGTTAGGAAAGAGTTGGGGCTATGTAATTTCTGCCAAACTCAAATCCCAAATTATTCAAGGACTGTCCAGCCCCTTAATAATCTCCTGAAGGGTGCCGGTGGACCACATGATGCAATTGAATGGACACTTGAATGTGAACAGGCATTTACCACATTGAAACAAAGGCTAAGTACTGCCCCAGGGTTGGGACTTCCTAATCCATTAATGCCTTTTACATTGTACACACGTCTGTGAGGGACATATGGCAGCAGTGTTAACGCAAAAACATGGGGATAAACAGCGCCCAGTAGCATACTACTCTTCTAAACTAGATGCTGTTGCTCAAGCAATGCCACTGTGCCTCCAGGCAGTGGAAGGAACTTCTATGGCCCTAAATCAGGCCTTACCACTTATTGGTGCACAGGATGTAAAATATTGTTGTGCCTCACGCTGTCCTTGCTATTTTATCAGGAAAGAAAACTTCGGCAGTCCATGTGGCAAGATGGACTCGATGGGAAACGAGCTTGCTAATGCCTTCAGTACATCTGCAACGAGCATCATCGCTAAACCCTGCCACCCTCATGCCTAGCCCAGATGAGGGACACCCGCATCATTGTTGCCTTAAGGAAGAGCCCATGGACCTTCCATTGGTAAAAGAAACTGAAATACCTGATGGCCCTTGCCTATACGTGAATGGTTCTTCCTTCTATGTCAATGGCAAGTGACATACAGGATGGGCTGTTTGTACTCAAGATGGGCAGCTGGTGGCGCATGGCAGTTTACCTGGAGCATCGGCCCAAGTAGCAGAACTACAGGCATTAATTGCAGCATGTGAAGTTGCGGAAGGTCATGCTCTAAACATATATACTGATTCTAGATATGCGTTTGGGGTTGTACATGATTACCTTCACTTGTGGGTAAATCGAGGATTCCTGACAAGTACGGGATCCCCAATACAAAATGTGGGGATAGTGCAGAAACTTCATGCAGCCATGCAGAAACCTACTGAAGTAGCA
This sequence comes from Gopherus flavomarginatus, assembly GCF_025201925.1. NCBI lineage: Eukaryota > Metazoa > Chordata > Testudines > Testudinidae > Gopherus > Gopherus flavomarginatus. The sequence continues at coordinate 160,557,107 of NC_066618.1, read as the reverse complement.
GTGATAAAAGTGAAGGCCCATACAAAAGGGACAGATCTTCATAGCAAGGGGAACTGAAGGGCAGATGAACTAGCTAAACAAGCAGCAGTGAAAAGTAAAGAGACCGAATTAATTGCTGCAACACAGCCTCATAAAAACCCCAAACTTTTTTGAATTACAGGACATTCAACACGCTGCACCGAGGGCAGAGAAGTGGTTATGGATGGATAATGGGGGCAAACTGTGTGATGATAACACTTTGAGAGGTCCAGGGAACACACTAGTGTTACCAAATGTGCTAATGGGAACTATGATACAAGTGATATCACATGTTGGGACATGATGGAGCACGGAGGGTGATTCACTGTATGTCAAACACCTGGTGGCACCCTAAGCTTAATGCAAACGTGCATGATTATGTGAGAAGGTGTGTAACGTGCGCTCAATGTAACTCTGCTCCCACAGTAAAAGTGAGAATGCGACATCAGCCAAGACCAACACAGCCCTTCGAGCAGTTACAAATAGATTTCATTGGTCCCCTGCCAAGGTGCAGAGGGAAAGAATATGTTCTGGTGATCATGGATCACTTTACTAAATGGGTAGAAGCTTTCCCAGTGGCCAAGGCCACTGCAGCTGATGTAGCTAAAATATTGATGACTGAAATAATTCCCCAATGGGGACTTCCATGCTTCATTGATAGTGACCAAGGTACTCATTTTACAGGAAAGGTGATGAAAACTGTATGTAGGGCACTAGGAATCAAACAGAAATTCCACTGTCCCTACCATCCCCAAAGTTCGGGATTAGTAGAAAGAGCTAACCGAACCATTAAAAAACAAATTAACCAAACAGATGTTTTCTTTTACAGGGAAAGATTGGGTCACCAACCTACAAGTGGTTCTCATGTCTATGAGAGACCATCCTACTAATCCACATTCCTTATCTCCTTTTGAAATGCTGACAGGGTGGGCGATGAGGACGCCAGGAAATCTGTGCATTGGAGGCGGGGGGGGGGGGGGGGGGGGGGTGAAATTGTATGTCATGGGTGACCAGCTTGTTGACTATTGCAAATTGTTATTGCAGTATGTCTCACAGGACCCCCAAACTGAACCAGACTCAAAGGCCGGTGAAGAGGACATATGTGAGGTGCAGCCTGGTAATCAGGTGATGGTGAAAGCCTGTAAGAAACGAACATTTGAACCAGCCTGGACTGGGCCTCACACGGTTCTCTTAGTAACTCCTTCAGCAGCCCGGGTCACTGGAATTCCAGTTTGGGTGCACCTGTCAGGTGTAAAAGTATACAAGGGAGAGACCCAACATGGGGCTTCCAACATGGGGCACAATAATCCCTGTTTACTTCTTAATATTGTTAAGTGTTTACATTTGATATTCTCAGTTTAAAATTAATGTAGGAATTTTATAGTCTACTAATTGTTTAAGTGGTTTCTGAAACTTAAAAGTTTATCTAAATGGTCTCATTTTAATAATGCTGCAGTGGTTCTCAGTGTTTTATTGATGTAATTACCTAGGGAGGAGCCACTGGATCAGTTGTAAATGCCATTACTCAAATCTAATACTAGGGACTGGGTTAAAATTTGTTAGTAGCAGGAATGACAGTTTACTGTGGTAAGAGTGGGGTTCACGTCTAGTCAAGTTAGATATTACCTTAACTCAGCAACGGTTGGTCAGGTCCTCACTGTTGTACTCAGCCTTCTATTAAGAACTACTAAAATGTATGAGCAAGCATTGGTCTAGGCATGTGGAAAAATTGCGTTATCCTGGCATGGTAACATGCTGGTGTTCAACATGAAAGTTGCAGCCCTGCTAGGAGACTCACTCGTGCCACAAGTGCCACGTTGGGCAAAAGCTGCAGTTCTCGAGAACTGAATGTCTTCACCTTGGATGGTGGCAAGGGAGTGGTCCCTATCGATAACAGGGGTATGTTGAGATGGTCATTGCATCCTTGGAGGGGTGTTAATTCCTGAACTGGAGGCTCAGCCAGGGCACCCACTTCCATTTGCATGTCACAGACACCTGTGTAACATAAGGGCCGGAGATAACTATACGGCTTTCCCACAGGACCAATGTTCCATCCTGGGAGGATGGGTTTTGTGTATGGAAAACCTGAAGTCAGGACAAGCCTTATCTCAAATATTGGGACCTGACTTAAAGGTGCATGTAATGTAATTTAACGGATGATATAGCAGTGAGGGAGTACTCCACTATCTGGTGTGGATGTAAGTGGTTATCTTTGGCAGGCAAGCCTTGCTTAAATATCTAGTTCTTCCTATTATGTTAAGCCTTTTAAAAGAAATATTATGAAAGAAGTGGTAGGGCAGTTACAGCGATTCAGTGGATAAAAGGGTTTGCCATTGTAAAAACAAATGAAAATGGATTTGGGTTGTGTTCTTGCAATGGCATGAGGACTTATTGTAAATATGTATTAGTTTATTTTGTTCCTAAAATTATAGTTAAGTGTTAGTAAAGCCAATTATTGCTCCTAAGAAATACAAGGAAGTGGTGTTAGTGGGGTCTAAGAATTGTTCTTAGCCCCAAAACCAAATGGGGGAACTGAAGGGTATGGTTGTGTTTATTTTAGATAAAATGTGGTTTACAGGGTGCTTACGCATAGGGAAGCATGCTGTGGCTCACCAGCCTTGGAACATTCTGGAGAAGGCCACAGGGAGGGGTGTGAACTCAGCATGTGGACTGGAGCACTATGAGCATGTGATTGATAAATCCATATATGGGTTGGTTTAAATCTGATTGGTTAGAGGTTCATGTCATGTAAGTTGTTATATAAGCACCATGTGCTATAAAATAGCAAGGGGAGGGGCTCGTTGCTGGAGGGACTCTGCCTGATTCGTTGTACCAGGGGCTCTCTTTGTGCACATGTTATAGACTCATAGGTCAGAAGGGACCAATATGATCATCTAGTCTGACCTCCTGCACAAGGCAGGCCACAGAACCCTACCCATCCACTTTTATAACAACCCCTAACCCAGGACCGAGTTATTGAAATCCTCAAAATTGGTTTGAAGACCTCAAGCTGCAGAGAATCCACCAGCAAGCGACCCATGCCCCACGCTGCAGGGGAAGGCGAAAAACCTCCAGGGCCCCTGCCAATCCACCCTGGAGGAAAATTCCTTCCCGACCCCAAATATGGTGATCAGCTAAACCCTGAGCATGTGGGCAAGACTCATCAGCCAGCACCCAAGAAGGAATTCTCTGCAGTAACTCAGTTCCCATCCCATCCAACATCTCCCCACAGACCATTGAGCAGACTTATCTGGTGATAATCCAAGATCAATTGCCCAAATTAAACTATCCTATCATAACATCCCCTCCATATACTTATCAAGCTTAGTCTTAAAGCCAGAGAAGTCTTTTGCCCCCACTACTTCCCACGGAAGGCTGTTCCAGAACTTCACTCCCCTAATGGTTAGAAACCTTCGTCTAATTTCAAGTCTAAACTTCCTTATATCCAGTTTGTACCCATTCGTCCTCGTGCCTACATTAGTACTAAACTTAAATAATTCCTCTCCCTCCCTAACATTAACCACCCTGATATATTTATATAGAGTAAGCATATCCCCCCGCAGCCTTCTTTTGGCCAGGATAAACAAGCCAAGCTCTTTGAGCTTTATTGAATTGAATCAAATTGGATCGAAGTCCCATGATTTCTACCCAGCATCAGACTCACTGGGAACCACCACATCCCAACACTCTTTACCCAGCATTTGTTGGCATCATGGTTGTTACCCCCTCATGGACATCTGCTTTGCCATCTCCATGAAAAAAAGAGTTCCTTATTTGTGTGACTAACCACATAAATGTCCTGAACCAATACTTCTCCCTGCATGGTGAAGAGAACTGTCTGTTACAGCTGTCCCCCTGCTGCATTCCTTTTTCCCCTCTCCTTTCTGTTTGTCCTGTGTGGCCGCCCCTCCCGGCCATTGTGCTGACTAAAGTCACAGCCCTATTCATAGGAATGGCTTGTACAGACTAACTGGAGACATTGCTCTGCGGGGGGGGGGGGGGGGGGGGGCGCTCCTTGCGTCTTTGTTTGGCTCCTTTGTTCAGAGCCGGGCTCGGTGTGGGGGGCACTGCCCAGAAATGCAAGACCTGAAGTGGCCAACTAATTAAGCATATGAATCATACCTGTAGCTCAGAACATGCCCAGGCATGCCTATGCTTACCTGCAGCCTTTCCCTGTCTTCTCTCCTCCCCTGTATCAAGAGGAGTTAATCAAAAGTACTGGTGGGAAACTGCCTGAGTTTGCCTTTAAAGCTGGACATTTTCTGATCAGACCTCGGAGAAGGTCCTTGCTTTGCCACCTGGTCTGATCAGCTAGGGGTCTTTGGGGGGCCCTCTCCCAGCTCTTGTTTTTTAGCATACCTCCGTTTTTAAACTCCCCTCCCACAAACAAGAAATTTGTGCCTGGAGATCTCCTGATTATTGTAAGCAAATCGAGTCCTCTCTCCATCCTCCGATGCTACTGCTGTTCCTGCCTCTGTGCTTGCTGCTGTCCTGGGGATTGGTAAGAACTCCCTCTTGCAGACTCCCCCTGTCCTAGCTGCTGGTCTTGTTTCCCCAGCAGACAGAGACCCAAGCTAACTCCTTGGTCTGTATCTGTAATCTGTTTCTTGCTCCGCAGCGCCTTTGCTGCTAAAAATAAGCCTGTGCCACTGCTAAGCTGTGCTTTCCTGGACTGTATCCTGGGCCCCTGGCTTGCAGCCGCCTCACTGCTGCAGCCACCCCCCCCCCAGCGGCTGTACCCTGGGCACACACCACTCTGCCCTCTGGAACTGCTCCCCCTCCCCATCAAAGAATCGACATAGTGTAAGGTGCACCTATTAAAATCAGGTTCTTAGTCTAGATAAGTTGTAATTTCATTTTGCATAGCTGTGGTTAAGTTAGGTTTAAAGAATTGTTTGTATTGTGCTCTGTAAGTTAGGTTTAAAAAAAGAATTGTTGCATTGTGTTCTGTTATTTGCTAATTTGTGTAGTCTTGGTTAAGTTAGATCATAAATAAGATTTTGCTGTGTTCTGTATAATTGTAGTTAAGTCTGTCTTCCCGCTGCCCTAACCCGCGCCCCCAAGCTTGCCCGTGTCTCCCCCCGAGCTCCCCAGTCACTCGTTGCAGTCTCTCTGCTGTTTAAACTTGCAGCCTGTCTGCTCTCTGTGTCTCCCTGAGTTTAAATCTCCCTCTGCATCGCCTCTGCCTTTAGTCTCTGCTCCACCACGTGCTCCTCTTCCCCCATCCCCCAACCTCATTCCTCTACCACTGCCTCTCTCTCTCTCTCTGCTAATCCCTTCCCCCACGTGTTCACCCCACTCCTACTGCTGCCAAACCTCAATTGTATTATTGAAGTCTAGCATAAAACCCCATTGGTTACCCTTTTTTCTCTGACACACCTCACATTTTACATTTACACCACTGGGACACATTTTTACCTAGAGTTGTTGGTTATTTACCACATTTTACCCGTAACTGTTAGTAGGTTATATGCTGCTGTGACACACTCTTTACATAGCAATTGTTAGCTACCCGTTACATTTATACTTCAGTGTTAATTGGTTACCAACTGTACCCCACTGTATTGTACCCCACTATTGAAACCCCCTATACTATTTACTAAAAGAAACTCCTCCCCAATTGCCTATCTTAACAAACCGCATACCCCTCACTATTGAATTTTCTCTGTTTTTGCATTTTCTTAAGTTTAATTTGCACCCCACCAGTGCAGTAGTTGTCCCCCAAGATCCCCTACCAGCTGGCAGGGTCAAGAACCATGGTCTCAGGACAGCTCCAAGCAGCTGCTCAAGGTGTATTGTGGGGCTCTGGACTGCTGTTGTGGTTGTACTATCAGATTAACGAGACTCTAGGTTCCAGAAGAAATCAACAAAATCTGCACTTTTTGTGAGGGCAGATGTGGGGGAAAGTCATCCTGCAAATTTGACATCAGAGCAGGGAAGGCACACAAGAGAACAGACATGTAGTAAACAGTCAACCTGCAAAGCACTGTGGGATAGCAGTTAGAAGCATGCTAAACAGTGGCTTGCAGCAATTGCACACACATGAACAGAAACTATTTCAAGGCGATGCAAACCTAGTTCACTTTGCCAGAGGACTGCACATTTATCAGGAATTCTGCAGTTAGTGTCCAGTGGTGGGTCACATCATGTGTACACAAAATTATTTTCAAACTAGATTAAAATCAGAGGGAGCTGTGGAAAAAGCCCCATGTAGACAAGCCCTGAGTCTGGAAGGGAACTTTCCCTCCCCCTACCCCAATGTGCATGTATATTCTAAGGTGGGGGAGGGGGGGAACGGACAAGTCGACCCCTTACCTAGAAAGCACAATACCTTTCCATTAGACTTCTGTTTCTCTTCCATTCATTGCTGCCTGGTTTTGACATTCAGGGCTATTTGGGTTGCATGCACATAGCTTGTTAACTGCCTCATGGACTCAATTCAAAAACAAATTGTTTTCAGAGCAGACCATAAAATTAGTGGCACTGTGTAAAACTGGATGAGTTTAATCGGCCCAATGGATATCGTATCTACAAGGAAAATGTTACTCTTCATAAACTCAAAGCCAGCACTGAAAAAGTAAGAAATACTTTGATCCTCAGTCCAGGTGGCTGGAGGTATTTAAAACTGAGCCTTCCCACAGCAATTTTTTTTAAAGCCTTTTAATCTTCAATCACAGTTTGGATCTTTGACTAATGGGAGTCATGAGCTATAGAGGATACAAAAGCCATTTTCATGTAACTATTTTAATAGGGGCTTTACCCTTTACTCCACCAAATTAAATATTTGAAGCTCGACTCTTCTGTCACTGGTACAAAGGAGAAGGAACTCCTCTGGAGTAAATGGGCCAAGCTGGTGGAAAACTGCTAGTAACGGGAGGAGAATCAAGTGTCTGCTATTGGGTTTTACCACCAGGCTGATGAAAGCTTTCTACAATGGCATGGATTCCAACCACTATAAAAATCAAAATTGGAAAATATGTACTTTCATTGGCACTCCTCAGCTAATAAAAATCCTTTTGAGGCTAATGCTACAAGGACATTTTTATTTTATCCTCCTCGTGAAAGCAATTTTGCTCCTTATATAGTTTCCACATACAATAGAGAAATGTGCAACCATAATATTTGCTGTCACCCCTTTTTCATTCCCTGTAAACTGCTATTTGCAGCAGAGAAAGACAGACACTTGGCATCCCCACACATGGATGATACATGTGGTGCCTAGTGGTGTGAAGTTACCCTATTGCCTTAGCTCAGACGTTCACCTCTCCATTTTTTCAGAGGGCGTGACCAGGGTTGGTTCAGAGATTAAAGCAACAGGCATGTTGTCTCTTGTCGTCAAACCTCCATTGCAAAAACCAAGCATGGAGCCGAATGACGGTGGAAGGATGGGCTAGCAGTTAAGGCAGTACTCTAGGCCTTGGAGACCTTGGCTCAAGTCCCTGCTCCACTACAGTCTGCCTGGGTGACTCTGGGCAAGCCGCTGATCCTCTCTGTGCCAGAGTTCTCCATCTGTAAAATGAGGATAATACAACTGCCCTGCCTCCTAAGGGAGTCAGGAGGCTAAACACATTTGAAGATTGGGAGACATTTAGATTCTAGGTACTTTTACATCCCCTAAGTCAAGCACAACAACATCTGCATCCAATAAAGTCAATGTGATTTTTACCTTCCGCAGGAATAGGCCAGGCCCTTTGATTTGCACAGCTTCAGGTGCTCAGACGTGCAATTGGATCCACTAGCATACATCTGTGGAATCCTATTGGCCAAGATTTTCTGAAGTGATTATAGTGTTTTTGGGGTTGAGATACCTGAAAGGGCCCTAATTTTCAAGTGGGTAGGAGCTCAGCACATAATACTAAGAGCATCTATTCCACCGTCATTGCAATGATCACCAGACACACCATAATGATAAATAAACGTAACTGAGGTCAACAGGGCTCAGCAGGAGACAGAATTCCATCCCAGTGGTTTGCTTTTTAAGCCTATTGATTGGAATGATAGCAAGGTCGGTGGATTGCCTTCAAGCGCAAGTTGAGTGGTTACAAGTGCCAGGACACCATGCAGCAGTACTGCTTCCTTTTGGAGTTTAAAAAAATAAATAGAAGAACAACCAAAAACTGCAAGCCAAAGTGCTTCCATTGGTTTTCAAAGATTCTACTGGCTCTAATGGAATTCACCACTCCACTAGTGTTAATGGAATTTAAAGTATATTATTATTAAATGAGTCCCTAGAAACCCCAACTGAAATTGGTGCTCCATTGTGTTGCCTCTGAAGATATACACATAGGCCTACATTTGCAAAAAAAGTCACTAGTGATTTTGAGTGCCCTCTGAATGGCAGGCATAATGAAGGTGCTACAGAGTTAGGGCTTCCAAACTTTGGAATATAGTAAGAGACAGATTTGATCCAGATAGCTTGCAGTCTGAGCAGACAAAGCACAGGAGAAGTATTATGACTGTCATTTTATAGATCAGAAACAGACACACAGGGCTAATTTTGTCAACTCCTCACTCCAATCACCACTTGTGCAAGTCACTCCAGGGAGTTCAATGCGAAGACTTGTGAGTACTTCATACACTGGCTGTAAGTGACTTGCCCTAGATCATACAGGGAGCCTTCAGCAGAATGAAGAATTGAACCCAGATCTCCTGAGGGCCAGTTCAATGACCTCACTTAACCATTCCATCCCTGGAAGCAATTGAAACTGGTGAAATGTGTGAGACCATTGTAACGGTGTGTCTGAAACAAAGATCTCCCACAGCAGAAGCAGCTGAAAGTCTGAAAAATTGTTAGGGTCCATACTTCTTCTCGCTCAAGGATTCCAGATCAGTTTGCTTAGTTTACAAGCCAACTGCAAGTTCAACCTGAAATCTCAGAACAGAACAATGCTCCTTCCACATCTCTCATTTTCTAGTGAGAATCTGTGATCAAATCTTGGCTAACAGTTTGATGATGCATGAGGTAGAATCTCTCCCTTAAGTTCTGTTCGTTTTTCAGGATTAGCAGAAGTAAAAAATTTGTTTGGGGCGATAAGGCCCCAATTCTGCCAACAAAGCAGCATGTTGGTAGCTTTACTCATATAATGATTATGCAGCAGATGTCCTGAGGCCACGGTCTACCATGCTGACTATTCACAGAATCATAGAACTGGAAGGGACTCGGAGAAGTCATCTAATCCAGTCCCCTGCACTCAAGGCAGGACTAAGTATTATCTAGACCATCCTTGGTAAGTGTTTGTCCAACTGGCTCTTAAAAATCCCCAATGGAGATGCCACAACTTCCCTAGGCAATTTATTCCAGTGTTTAACTACTCTGACAGTTAGGAAGTTTTTCCTATTGTCTAACCTAAACCACCCTTGCTGCAATTTAAGCCCATTGCTTCTTGTTCGATCCTCAGAGGTTAAGGAGAACAATTTTCCTCCCTCCTCATTGTAACAACCTTTTATGTATTTGAAAACTGGCATCATGTCCCCTCTCAGTCTTCTCTTCTCCAGACTAAACAAACCCAATTTTTTCACTCTTCCCTCATAGGTTATGGTTTTCTAGACCTTTACTCATTTTTGTTGCTCTTCTCTGGACTGTCTCCAAATTTGTCCACATCTTTCCTGAAATGGGGCACCCAGAATTGGGCAATGCTCCAATTGAGGCTTAATCAGCATGGAGTAGAACGGGAGGATTAAGTCTTGTGTCTTGCTTACAATATGCAGGATAATACATCCCAGAATAATAATGTTCACTTTTTTTGCAACAGTGTTACACTGTTGACTCATTTAGCTTGTGATCCACTATGACGCCCAGACCCCTTTCTGCAGTACTCCTTCCTAGGCAGCCATTTCCCATTTTATACATGTGCAAAGAGTTGTTCCTTCCTAAGTGGAGTACTTTGCATTTGTCCTTATTGAATTTCATCCTATTTACTTCAGACCATTTCTCCAGATCATTTTGAATTTTAATCTTATCCTGCAAAGCACTTGCAACCCCTCCCAGCTTGGTATCGTCCGCAAACTTTAGAAAGTGTACTCTCTATGCCGCTATCTAAATCATTGCTGAAGATATTGAACAGAACCAGACCCAGAACCGATCCTTGTGGGACCCCACTTGTTATGCCCTTCCAGCATGACTGAACCACAACTACTCTCTGGGAATAAATTTTCCAACCAGCTATGCTCCCACCTTGTAGTACCTCCATCAAGGTTGTATTTCCCCAGTTTATGAGGTGGTCATGCGAGACCGTATCAAAAGCCTTACTAAAGTCAAGATTACAACTTCTACTGCATCCCCTTATCCACAAGGCTTGTTACCCCATCAAAGAAAGCTATCAGGCTGGTTTGACATGATTTGTTCTTGACAAATCCGTGCTGACTGTTCTTTATCCCATCATCATCTTCTAGGTGTTTGCAAATTGGAGCAAATAACTAAGCAATCATTATCTTTCCAGGTACCGAAGTTAAGCTGACTGGTCTCTAATTCCCCAGGTTGTCTTCATTTCCCTTTTTACAGGTGGGCACTATATTTGTCCTTTTCCAGTCTTCTGGAAAGTCTCCAGTCTTCCATTACTTTTCAAAGATAATTGCTAAGGGCTCAGATATCTCCTCAGTCAGCTCCTTGAGTATTCTAGGATGCATTCCATCAGGCCCTGGTGATTTGAAGACCTCTAACTTGTCCAAGTAATTTTTGGCTTGTTCTTTATCTATTTTAGACTCTGATTCTACCTCATTTTCACTAGCATTCACTATGTTAGACATCTCATGGTTTCCATGTGGCCCCATCTGTCTCTCTGTAGACTTGGGTTGTAAGCTGTCAGGGACCATTTTAATTATGAGTTTGTACAGTGCCTAGTACAATGGAAGCCTGGTCCATCACTGAGGCTCCTAGGCAATACTATACAGTAAATAATAAATACCACCACCACTGCCATTCAAGTCCATAGAACTACTCACCTGAGTAAAGGTTTACTTGCAGGCTTAAGTGTTTGAGAAATCAATGCTGAATATATGAAGGTATTATCTGAAGAGACTGACAGGATGCAGATATGTACCTTAAGAAGGTGCCATTTTTGCATAGTCACTCCTCTAACTCCTTAAAAAGCGTGCTCCTAGTCACTTTACCACTACAGAATATCTGCCTACCGTTCAGTGACTCTTACAAAGGTGATGGCTAGACCATTTTGTTTAGCTTTGGATAACAAGTACAACAACATTTAACCACTCATACTACCAAGAAATTGGGAAATAAATACTTTTCTATTTACAGTTGATAAAAGATTATAACAGCTATGGGCAGCTCAGAAAGTGAGCTATCACTCAAACAAGTTGCCAGCTCAGGAGTCTATGGAGAACTTTATCCAAGGTCAATGAAACAACCCTCCCTCCTTGTTATTTTGGAACAGCCCCAGGATTCTTTGAGGCACTTTGAGAAAGATTCATTAGGGCCTCACCAACCCTGGGATAGATCATTTTCTTCTAATGAAACAGTCTAAATAAATTCTCCCCTTTTGAGAAGTTTTTATACTATAGCTTTGCCTTTAATACCCTGAGGGCTCATCTTATTATGGTACTAATGTGTCCAACTCTGTCCTGATGTTTTCTGCACAACCCCGCAAGCTTCAAACCAATTTAATGCAACAAAGGTCTCATCTGTTCACCAGAACCACACAGATAGTTCAGGAAGAAAAAAAAAATTACAATATTAGGTCGTAATCATGTGTTCAAGTGCTGTCCTGAGTGCTCAGCATTTTATGGGGTCAAATCCTAATGCTGTAACAAGAACAGATTCTGGCACAATGGTATAGAAATATTTGCCACCCCAACAATCCCCAAATTCCCACTGCTACCAACAGTATCAGGTTAGGAGACTCTCAGCTACTCAGCATTCATTGCAAACAAGTGGCATTTTCACTGCTGGTTGTAGTTATTTTTAGCATTTCTGAGCTATCTTTAGGCTTCAGTTTAACGTCACAGGATAATTTGCTAGGATGTAAGCCTGGTGGTGAGGGCCAATGACTGAAAACAACAAACAAAAAAAAACCAAACCAAAATGTTGAATCATGAATGGATGGAAAGAGTGTGCGCTCTTTCCTTGGCCGATGGTTTTTTGACTTTTTTTCCTTAAAATTATTATTTGAGTCTATGATTGGGCAAAGGTTTTGCAAATATAAATTAGTTTTATGACTATATCAGCACCTCTCCTTATCCCCACACAGAAAAAGCACTTTTTCAAGGGTATGCAAAAACCATCCCAGTAGTGCTACATTTTTTTTTAAAAGACACACCTTAAAAACAAACATTTTAAAAAGTTCCAGAGCTGAACAAGTTGAAAATCATATTTACAGCTTCCTTTTCTTCAAGCCAAAATAAACGGGGAAATCTTTAAGAGCACCGTTTGACAGAGCAGAATGTTTCAGCTTATCTTATGACACATTCCAAGAGGTCACTGTGGCTGCATCAGATGTCACATTTTATATTAAGGCTCCATTTAAAAAAAAAATGTAAAGGATTAACAGCTGAATTGATGTTATAAATATGTGATAGATGAGTAATAGATACTTACGAGCACATCCGTTAAAAGGTGTTATGGTTATAAGCAACATTATCCTATATAACAATCGACTAACCACTTATGAATACTTTCTTAATGCTTTCTAAACTGTCCATAAATGGAATTTTATGACAAAGTATGACCAAGATTTGAATAAAGAATATCCTCCCTAATGCTTGTCACTGGGGGAAGAGCGGAAGTAACAGAATTCACATGGGTGTTATGAGGATAGATACATTAAAGATTGTGGTACTCAAATACTACCAGTTATGGGGTGTATGATGTATGTACCATAATAGGTTGATAGTAGATGTGAGCTGTTCTTGTTCACCACCTTTACCGGGACTACTTGTATGAGTAAGAGTATACAGGATACACAGTCAGCCAAAATAAGCCATATAGTGCCAGCAGTGTTTAAAACATGCTCCTCATTGAAATCAGTAGTTAAAACAGCCATTTATTGCAATGGGGGGCAGGACTGGGTTCTAAAGGGCTGAAAAATAAACACTCATTAAGCCTACTGGATCTTCTGGATTTAGATGTTTGGCTGTAGCTGGCAAAGATCACTTTCCCCTAAAGCTACAGCTTTGGTAAGCCTTCCTTCTACTGTATCCAAGCCTCAGCTGTCATCTTTGTTCCCAGCTGGATTCTACACAAGTCTTCCATGAGGGATAGCTCAGTGATTTGAGCATTGGCCTGCTAAACCCAGGGTCATGAGTTCAATCCTTGAGGGGACCATTTAGGGATTGGTCAAGCTTTGAGCAGGGGGTTGGATTAGATGATCTCCTGAGGTCCCTTCCAACCCTAATAATTATTCTATTTTATTTGCTCTAGAATGGGGGACTGGACCAGTGATAGCTGTGATGTGTCACCTAACTCTTGGGAAGCAGAAAAAAAATCTTTAAATATATTAACTCCTGTTACTAAAGCCTTCCTTAGAAAAACAAATTCTCATAAAAACCTGTGACTTGGGGAACCTGGCTCCTAATGATGAAACAACATTTCAAGATGGTTAAGATTTCTATACATGGTAGAAGGAAAGTGATTTCCCTTTAGCTATAATGTTCTATTAGTGTTTAAAGGGCAACATACAGCTCTTTGGAAAATATGGTCTTTAGATTCCCTTATAATGCTCCTTTCTCATTTTGCTCCTATGAATTGTATGGTAAGTTTCTTAAAGTGCTGGCTAGAAGCCCTGTACAGAAAGGAGCAGTTATTGAAAGGTACAGTTTAGTTGTGTGGGTCAGGTCTTACTGGGATTACGGACAGCACCTGAGCTCTCTTAAACAAGGGTAGATGCTCCTTACACCAAATGCAAGAGACAAAACACACAGTTAACAGGTATCAATTATACAAAAGCAGAGACAGCTGTTTAGTCTTCACAGAGTGTCAGATATGGGCAGTTTTGAATGAGAACTTTGCACAAGTCCACAGTGCGTTAACTATTATGAACCTGATTTACATTTACACTGAGGCTTACTATTAAGCAGTGGACTCAGCTTTAGGAGAACTAGAGGAAGAGCCAACTTCGGTAAAAAAAAAAAAAAAAAACATAAGACACTAGACCAAAAGAAACCTAACCACTCTATTGGTTCGAATCTTTGCACTGGTTTGCCATAACCACCACTTTGGATAGGGTAGAACTTTCAGTGGCAGGGGATCACCATTTAATTCTAGCTACTGTAGGAGCGAAGTTGTTAGCTCATGCAAATTGACTGTAAATAAACATCAGAAGTGAAAGAATTAAGATCCTGAGATGCAATCACCTTTCCAATATCTGCCATTGCATCAGGCTCATTTTATTAACATGAATCTTCTCCCACAAATTAAAAAAAAAAAAGTTAACTGGGCAACATTAGACTCAGTGAATAAGTTGAAGTGCTGTGATGTATTTGGTGGACTGGCCTTGCCTTTTCTTCAGTTCCCATTTCAACAGATGATATCCCAATTTTGGGGAACACAAAAAGGTATTTCTGCACAACAGCTGTGCTGTCTTCACTGCTATTGTTACATGACCTACCTGGATTCAAGCTAGCTAAGGTAGAATAGCCCATGCATAACTTTTGCTGTGTGGACATACCCCAAAAAAATCTTACTGTAAGATAGTCCAGGGGTGATGAACCTGGCCAGGATCTGTAGGGGCCTTATACAAAGCCTACTGAAGCAATGAAATGAATCCCATTGTATTCAGCAAGCTGTGGATCAGGCCCCAGAAAAAGACGTTGGCTTCATAATTATAGCTTGCTGTAACCATGTATTGTGCATTTTTAGGTTGCTTTTGTTAGCTAGTGTACTAGAATATTTACCTTCTTTTCTCTTTCCTAAGATGCAAATATCCGGGTCCATGTTGCACCTGAGTGGCATGGTGCCTCTTCTTCCAATCTAAGACCTTAATCCAGCAAACATACAGGGTGTGTTTTTACATTTATGTACATGCACAAGGCTGAGTCTTCACTATGAAAAAAAGAGGGGTGTTCTTCAGTTGAGTTTTCTTCACAAGGATTTTACCATGAGTTGGGTTAAGGTAGTTTTCATACTAGACAGAGTGTGAGGCCATAAGACACCCCCAGATCATCCAGTCTGACTTTCTGTATATCAGAGGCCACTATCACCACCCATCCAGCCTCACACAAAACCCAACCACCAAAATTAGATCCAAGTATTACAGCCCTTAAAAGGCTCAACTATTGTAAGCCACAGGCACAATATGGGAGATAAAAACAGCAACACTATTGCAAGACTGCCTATTGCTAAGATTGTAGACATTTCAAAACATCCTCTACTAGAGAGGCAAGAAATTATTATTTTCATATATCTTCATTACTCGTGAGAGAAAGAAAAATGGTTTCACACAAATACATTATGGAAACTACTGGTTGGTAATCTGAAAGAACCTCAGATTACGTAAAAACTATTACTCTAATCCTTCAGATGTCTGGCTATGCCAATTTCCTGGCAGCAGTCATTACACACACTTACAGTAAATCTTTGCCTTCCCTAGTTCTAATCTAAAACTGATGGACAGGCTTATTTTTGGCATCTCTTTGGTATTTTGCTATAGAGGAATGCAAATGTCAAAACCGAAAAAATAAAAACCTTGGTGGAAAATTAAAGCGCAACTTTGACTACAGCTCCGGCAATTAGACATACACAGATAACTGATCTTTAGCTGCTGTAGCCCTAACGCCAGAGCCTGGTGTTTTTGCTGCTTGCATAACGAACGCCCAACGAAGGTCACTGGAACATTGCCCCAGAGTGATCAGCAGTGCCAACATTTAACATTAACAGCTCTTTTTTCACATTCAGTTAGTAGATTGTAACCCTAGATAAGGGTGTTTTTCCCCCTTTTATGAGCAACTTTTCCCAGCATGCTGCAGAGGAGTTTTCAGTTCATTCAGAGAGGTGGCGGAGTTCATTTAACGCCCATTAGCAGCAATGGGAAGTGCATGTGTATTGATGGCAGAGTGGACCCCCAAGGTCAGGGTTGGAAGTGGATTCACACAAATTTAAATTTCACAAACTTTGGATGCAAATCTCCACTCTCTTGCTTCTTGTAGTGTCAACAGGCCAGATTCCTCACCTTGGGTACTCATTTACACTACTGTAATGTGAACAGTAGTGTTTAGCACCCACTGTTGCTCCTTTCTCAATGGTGCATATGGCTACATAAAGTGTAAGGCAATGGAAAATTAAGCCCATATACTACAGTGCAACATGAAGATGCAGAGAATTGCTTCAGGTCTGTTATCTCTAGTTTATATGGCCAGGTACATCCCTGAAAAAGTCCTCTCCTCTGCTTGTTTTTAATATATATACCACCTTTCAACTATCCATGGATAGCTATAGACTTTATACTCGTCTCACTTAGGATAGATCTACACTGCAATCAGATGTGAATGCAGCACCTGTAGTGACACTTGAGCTAGATTTGATTTAGCTACAAACAATAGCAATGAAGCCGTGGCAGCATAAGCTGGCCACTTGAGTGCTTACCCAGGGCCCCAAGCGGATTTGTACAGCCCACGCTGCACCCCATGCTGGCCTGGCTTCTCTGCTATTGTTATTAAAGTTAGCTCGAGTAGGTGTACACCTGCCTCAGTCACCCTGCCAATTGCGGCATGGACAGAGCCTTACTATAGGTTCACAGCTATGTCACTCCATTGACTTTAGTGGAGTCCTAAGGTAAGTGGCAGGAGAATCACACCCAGCATGTCCCCAAACCAGAAAAGTTGATGGTATGCTGGGTGGCAGGATAGTGCTAGAATTTGAAAACAGTCTGGGGTTTCATGAACATTTTTCACAAAAACATCCCCCCCCCCAAAAAATTTAAACCTGCTACTGTGTTGTTGGGTTTTGGTCCTCCCCAACCCCCAAAGGAAATTAACAAAAACACATTCCTCTAGACTAGAAAGCCTGGGCTATGCAAACAGATTCTTGTGTGCAAGTCATTTTTGCCTGGCCTCCAGGAGGGAGGAAATTAGAAAAGCATCACGTAATCTAGAACTCACATTTTGTCAGACTTGTACTGAAGTGGAAAACTCAATCCAACCTTAATGATGGAGCCACCCCTCAACACCTTTGTAAAGGGACTGGAGAACACAACTGGCAGTTGTCAGAGTTCATCTAGAACTCACAGGGCCTGACTGGCCTTCACGTACATGACATTGTACACCACTCCGGTAATAAAGAGGCCTTAAAATGAGTGCAAATACATGCATGTTCACTTTAAGGTCCCTTTACACTGCCAAAGTAATGTAGGATGACCTTAGTGTCTACAAGAATCAGGCCCATGGTTTTCTAATAGGTTCTAGATTAATTATTCTGCCCAAATTCCTAGTCATCATCCAGAGACCTCAAAAGCACTTTACAGAGGAGTTGAGCATCATTAGCCACCCCCCTTTATAGATGAGAAAATAAGATCAGCCTTTTCCTCATTTATTAGTATTACGTATTCATAATCTTCTTCCATGCAAACTGAAGCCTTCCTTCTCATTCCCCCGTTTCAAAAATTTGATTCAGAATAAAATCTTTTGAAGGGCTCTATTAACTTTTAAGTCTACATTTTGGGGGAAGAGGGGAGGGGGGCAGGATATACTAGGAGGAGTTAGGAGCTCAGAGTTCTATTCCTGGCCCCACCACTGACCTGGTGGGTTACTTTTGACAAGTTACTTACCTCACCTGTGCTTCAGTTTCCCCATGTGTAAAATGGGAATCCTATCAATGTCACAAGGATAGCATGAGACTAAATTTACTAATGTTGGT
This sequence comes from Gopherus flavomarginatus, assembly GCF_025201925.1. Lineage (NCBI taxonomy): Eukaryota > Metazoa > Chordata > Testudines > Testudinidae > Gopherus > Gopherus flavomarginatus. The sequence continues at coordinate 160,539,289 of NC_066618.1, read as the reverse complement.
GAAGAGCCTCAGATAGAAGAGGCTATTTACATCTTTGGTTACACAAGGCTTCTTCTATATTTCCAGGTTTTGACAGGACTAGAAACTGGTTAAAGTACCACAAGAGAGACTGTTCTTGATGCACTTCTGCCCTGATCACAGCAGTAAACAAATCTTGCATCAGTCTCAAATTGTGATATTTCTAGCTAGTGTCTCAGGGCCAAACCTTATGCAGTTCAGTGTATGGTCATGATATATAGGAAAAAAAAAAAAAACAAACAAAAAAACAACAAGTTTAGGACACCACATAAAGCTATGAAATGAACTGCACTTACTGATTCTCTCTGTAAGGTAGGTTGCTAAGCTGCTAATGGTAGTTACCTTCTTGTAGTTGTACTGATATGCTGGGAAATTAATTTCCCGTTATACTTACTCCCAGTAACTGTTCAGCATCTGAAGCTGAAATCACATTTTCACATAAGAACTTACAATACATTTGTTATTAGCACATAGAGTCTTACCTATTTTTTTCTGAAAGGGTCATTTAATGGAGCAAAGACTAAGCAGCATTGTTTTTTAAAAAGATCCTTCTCTGCCACCGATGACTTTTTAAGATCCAGTTAATAAATTGTCGCTGTGGAACTAGGGCTCCAAATGCTCATTTAACTACAACTAGCCATGAGCCAAATCCCGATCTATTGAAGTCACTGTCAGTTTTGCCATTGATCAGGATTTGGCTTCAAGATTCTTCACCATCCATGCTGCCCACAACAGGGGTGTGAAGTAAAGAATTGGCAGGCGGCCTGACGTTTGCGTCAGGGCTGTTTCTGGGGGCTGTTAGCTTAAAAAGACAATAGGGGCAGCTTCAGAAATGGAAAGCAGCTTTTCACCTCCATCTCACTGACTCAAGTCCAGCCCATGCCACTATATGAAGAACTGATTTGGTAGCTTTTTTTTTTTTTTTTTAAAATAAAGTTGCCACTGTATACTCCTGGACCCTTACATTTACACCTGTCCTGCGGGGAGGAATTCTATTCCATGCTGGACTCTGCTAGTAGAGACACCGAGCTTGATTCTGAGTCCCCCATCTCTGGCTTGAGCAGAAAATAGCCTTCCTTTACAGACAGCTTCCCCTATGGGAAGCAAAGAATAGCTGTAAACTCCATTGACACCCCTTCCCTCCTACTATATTGTGTGTAGGCAACTCGTGTGGCGCACAGCCCTTATGCCAGTTCTACATTGGCTGCAGTGACTGTCAGCATAGGTAAGATTTGGGGGGGGGGGGGGGAAGGGAAGGGGATAGGGCTGGTTCTATCCTCTTCAAGGCCCCTTTTCGCTGCCAGAGTGGCGTACAGATCTTTTGTGCATCTGAGAATTAGGCTCTTCCCCTGCCGGACATGTGGGCTTTTAAAAGATCCAGAGTTGCACTGTGTAGCCATGCTATTTCCTGCAACTATTTGCTTTTTCCTTGTAGATTTCTCCTCTAAACATCGACCAGGGCCAACGCTGTATAGTCCGTGACAGAGTCACTGCCTGAGTCTTCCTGACTTCTTCAGCTGAGACACAATTGAATATGCCTCTTGTAACTTGGCAGTTCTGCGGAATTAGAACACTTCCTTCTCTTAGTAGGTTAGTATTGGTTCCCTTGTGGAATACAAAGTTCTTGTTTTTATATGGAGTCGCTCAAGCATTTGCTTCTTTTTTCAATAGTAACTGTACTTTGCTGTCAGCTTCCAACAAAAAAACATGCTCATACAAATAGAGGGATATCTCCCTCTCAAAGGGTGCGAAGAGTTTCCTGGTACATAAGAATGTAAATCCTAACAAGATGGCTTTGCACTGAACATTTCCTGGTGTCTGTTGGTTTGTGATGAGAATTACACTTGGAGTTGCCCCTTTGGTCCATGTGAGAAGTTGACTAAGGCTCTTCTACAAGTAAATTGTTGTTGAATTTCTGGCAGTACTCTTTGCTCCTTGGAGTGCAGACCAAGAAGTCCAAAAAATTTGCAACAAAAGGAAACTGCTTGCAGCCAAAAGAAACTGTTTACACGGAACTAAAAAGAAGAGACCACAACAAACCACACACAAACTTGTACACCTGCTTTTGTCCTCAGATGGTAGAATAAAATTATTGAATTGGCCTTCACCTGGGGTTGGAGATGGTAAGGGTCAGTAGACTAGTTAGTTTGTAAGAGCTTCTGGGCAGAGTTATCTTGTTTGTACAATGATTAGCACAATGGGGACTTGACCTCCAGGCACTCATACAATATTGCTATTGCTAACAAGATAGATAATGAGGGACAGAGCCTCAGCTGGTGTAGGCTGGCACAGTTCCATTTTCTTCAGTATTGAAGAGTGTTGAACAATGGGTTGGCAGTTCAAACCCAGCCAAGGTTCTGGAGTGAGGACCAGACAGATTATTCCTCAAAAGTAACTCAGTTGACTTCACTGGAGCTAAGACAGGGAGGAGTTAGGCCCAAAAGTTTCCCCTGTTGGGCCAGATTTCCAAACAGAGCTCAGCACATTGGATACCCGGCTTTTTTGAAAATGGTATGCTCATGGCATACACACAGGGGGTTAGAAACAAAGCAAACATGCTTCCTGGAAGACTGGAACACAACACTACTTTATTTCTAAGAATCCAGACCTCTAAACATAACAACTAGAGAGAGAACATGCATACAGACATGCTAAGGCACAGAGAGAGTCATACCTTCACCCACTGTCAGTGGAGGATTTAGAGTTAGTGAGGTCTTGTGTGCAGCTTCATTTTTGCCCCCTACCCCTTGGCACCCAGCCACTAAACAAAAAAAAAAAAAACCAACCAAAAACCACACACAACTTGTGCCTCTCCACCCTGTTTTTCCATTTTTTTTTCTTGATTCTCTTATAAGTAATGGGAAGCAAGTGAAAATAAAGTGAGGTACCTTGATTGGGGTAAGGGGCTGGGGTGCAGGAGGGAGTGGGCTGTGGGAGGAAGTTTAGGTGGGGGGGTGCAGACTCTGGGCTGGGGTGCGGTGTTTACCTCAGGTGGCGTAGCTCCCAAAGTGACTGGTGCACACACCCCTCTGGCAGCGGCTTCTATCTGGAAGGAAGTGGGGGCCAATTCCCAGCCAATGGGAGCTGTAGAGTTGGTGCTCAGGGAGGTGGCAGCATGCAGAAACATCCCCCCTTAGGGGCCACAGGGACATGCTGGCTGCCTCCATGCCACTTGGCTCCTGGACGAAGGGAGGCAGAGCAGGCAGGTAGCTGCCTTAGCCCTGCTGCTGGCACATCTCTGTGTGCCTGTTGGGGGTGGGGCAGTGCACAGAGCCTCCTGCCCCCTGGCAGGGGCATGCAGAGACCTGCCAGCAGCCAGCTGGGAGTGGCATGGAGCCACCGGCCATGGCATACAGGCAGCCTGTCTGAGCCCTGCTGTGCTGCTGGCTGGGACTCAGGGACAGGTTGTCAGTTGTCCTGCATTTTCGGGGGCCCGTTGTTGAGGGCCCCGTGTCACTGCACAGTTTGTTTCATGGTAAATCTGCTCCTGCCCACCTTGCTCTAGACAGATTCTTTTGCAGACTGACTGCAGAAGACCCAGATCACATCCTTCCTTACAGAGCCTGCAAACAGTCCCCTATGATTTAAGGGGATCACTGAATTTTGACAGTTTTCAATACACCACAGAAAATCTGGCCATAGATGTCACAATGAGAGCTGCTGGGAGTTAGGCACTAAAAAAAGAAAAAAATCTGGTCCTTGTTTGGGTGTCTAAATGGGAGCTGAGCGCTTCTGAAAAGTCTGGCCTGACTCTCCAGCATATTTCTCCAGTTGTGTCTCAGTTTAACACCATTGATTTCAATGAATTGCACCGGTCTTCTATTGCGGAATAATTCAGTGGGGGAATCCAGGCCTCCCATTTCCAGGAACACACCACAATAATATGGTTTTACTCAGCCAGCCCTAGCTGTAACGTTCTGGTGCTTGTGAAAAGCTAGCAGCTCTGGAGACTGAATTCCTTCAGTTATCCACAACACACGTGTCACATGGCCAGCAGAAGCTTCTCCCACCCCACCACCGTGTATCAGCCACTGGCTGGTCAAGCGGTTACTTCTATGAGTGAGACAGTGTCTTTGATTCATTCCATTCTTGGCCTCTCTGAGGCTCCCAACATCCACCAATTGCAGCAATGGGTTTCTGGGTTGACACCTGTGCCACTAAGAGTTGGGACTGAGAATTGGAGCCAAGAGTCCTTTTACATAGGTCAAAGTACAATAGATGGCAACAAGTTTGGGTTACCATCCCTTGGGATGAATTTGAAGTGGTGAACTAGAGAGAAGTTATGTCCAGTTGTTGATGCCATTCCCATGGTAATAAGGTTCAGACATTTCAATTAATATCCTTGGAGAAATTCACACCTGTGCAGGTGCCAACAGGGGGTGATGGTGGGTATGTGTGCACATGCACTACAGGTCCCCCACCTGGGCCCAAGCCATAGAGGAGGAGCTAGAGGCATTTGACTCTGTAGCAGCTCATGTTTTTAGTTCTAGAGATCCCTGGTTCAATACCCAGTGTGTCAGCCAAGTTAGTGGCCATGACACCAGCAGAAAGCCTAAACACCATTAAAGGCCTTCTCAATCCCTCAAAAAAACCCAATCATTATGGGAAGCATAAAGCCTTAGTGAATTTTCTACCCTTATTCACCAGGACTTTACCTGACACTCATCTCTGGTAGCTAAGAAAAATCCTACAGGTGGAGTGGTGGGTAGGTGAAAGATTCATCTGGCTTTGTTCTTTGGACACAATTTGTTATTTGGATTACAGAAAAGACTCTAGCTGTCCATATTTTTAAATCCCAATGACCTTTAACTATGAGAAATAAGAGGAAAAATGTAAACCCAGACAAATTCATAGCTACAGGGCAGGGGAAAGGAATGTGTTCCTTTAACATATGAGAAAAACATTGCAACATTCTGCATGAAATGTCTATTTTCCTTTCAGTCCTGTAGCTGTTATGAATTATAAATCAGATGATTAGTTGTTGCTTGTGCTATTTTGATCATGAGTACTCTGGCTGTTCTAATTTTTATTGTTGATCAAATAATTGTGTGAAATATATTGTTTCACCTTTGCAGAATCTTGTTTTAATACCATGGTCCTCTACTGATACATCTGAGCCACATTAATGAGAGGAAGCAATGATGCATTTTCCACCCAAGCAGCATCGAGTATTTTACAAGATGAGGAATAACTCTAATTCCCTACCTTAAAGAAATGGATGCAACAGTGAGATAATGGTCATACAGAGAGTAAGTTGAGGAATTAAAAAAATATATTGAATTTCACTCCCCCCCCAATTCTAACCACTAAACCACATTGTCTTACGTGTGTAGTGAACCCATCTAATGGAATATATAGTTCCTTATATAAGAATAGGCCACACTGAACTGGCAGGCAGTGTGGTCTAATGTTAACAGTAACACTTCAGGAAGATGCAGATTACAAAAAAATTCTGGTTTTGGCCCATTTTTCATTTAAAGACAAAATTGTACCAAAATGAAGGCAAATGGAAATGCTATCACAACTCTAGTACGTCCCCCAAAACAAAAATGTTTCCGTTGTTCAGCTGTCAGCAAACAGCCCAACAACAATAAACCAAAGAATCTCACAAATACCACGCTCCTTTTAATATGGAAAAGTTACCCCCAGTGTCTCAAATAAAGTCTGAGATGAAGAAACCCCATGCATCTTGAAATTTATGACTGTAATAAAAGCGTTGTTTACTGTTACTCAGTTGCAAGTTCCCTTTGCTTTATGTTTGACTCATTTTGCAGCAGGCAAGAGACCAAAACTCATGTCTCGTTCAGAGAAAGATCTGGAAGAAACTCACTGATTTTAGTCAGCATTGTGGGGGTGGAGGGAAAACTATCACTCCACCTAACTCTTCCACACCAAGAATCATCAGGGATAAAAATTAATAGTGAAAAAGTGGAGAACACCATGAACACATCCGAATAGTTGGGGCATCCGCCTTACCCTTAGAAGACATTGGTTTAATTCCTTGCCCTGCTACTGACTTCCTGTTTGCCCTTGGGCAAGTCAGTCTCTATATGGGTACATGTAAAATGGGGAGAAAAAAGCATTTCCTTATATTACCAGAGATGCTGTGAGGTGTAAAAGTTGTGAGGTGCTCAGATGCTATAGTAATGGGGCTAGATGAGTACCACAGATATACAAAGGATCAAATCCTTGCCAGGTATAAACTAGCATATTGCCATTGACATCAATGGAGTTATGTTGATTTATAGCAGCTTAGGACTTGATCAAAAATTCAGGTTCTGAAAAGAACCTAAGAAACCCAGCACATCCAAACACACACAAATAACTGTGCCATTCATGATCTTGTGTGTCAAGTCAAGGTGAAATTCAGCCCTCTGCAGAGGTCCAGCCCAGGCAATGCTCCAGTCCCACTGAAGTCCTATCCTGAGGGCTTAACTCTGACTTAGTGGATAGGCCTGTGCAGACCCTATGCAAGGGGATGCATTTCCCTCTGGTGATACTCCATACTGGTTTCTCTACGAGGGCACCTGAGTGTTTGGTTTGCCTTTAAGTTTCAAGGAACAAATCACAATGAACAAAGATGACGGTTGTCTCAGCAGAGACATCTTTCCATATTTTTTGCATTTAGGAATGAATCTTAATCCCATCTCTAACTGCATGTGGCCATTCAGGAGCAATATCACTGCCATCGTGCAGCACAAGGGGCAGGATTTGAGCCCATACAAGGGACAGGCATCCCCAGTGTGGTGCAAAGACAAGTCACGAGGTGGCTTCAGCACATAGCTGTGCCCTGGTGCTATACTGAGGGAGATAAGCAGCCATGTACATGGATTTTTCAGTCCTCCTCACCCCACAGATAGAGCCTACAAAGGTTTCAGCAGCCTTCAGGCGAGAGCTGCTGCCCAGCAGCAGCTCCACTCTCACTCCAAGGGAAAGACTCCTTCCCTTTCTAGGGGGATCCCTGCAGCCCAGCTACTGAGGCCAGGCACTGGAGTATGGCTTTTGCCTATACACAATGTTTATTTCATTGGATGTTTTCTACTGTAGAAAGTGTAGTTCAGGTTCCCCTGGAAAGGTCCCACACCATCCCTGGAGCTTCCCTTTGCTCCACATCCCTTTTAAGGAACCATGTGATATGCAAGTCTCAGAGCAATGTATCTGGCTCCCTCCTGTGGAGATGGAAGTTGTTAACCCCCTCAGCTACCTCTGATTTACACAAGACGACTCATGCCAGCCAGTGCCACAGCTTAGGTCTACCAGAGCTTCCATTACAGCAGCATCCTACATTCAGTGCTAGCCAACAAGATCCTCCCTGCTCTAAAAAGTTACTAACAATGCCATGGAAGTGGTTAAAGGTGATACACTGCAGTTATAAGTTTAGCATGATGCAGCAGAAACCTGCTGCTCTAATGATTCTCAGCAGAATTCTTTAACACAGTAACTTCCAGGGTTTTAATTCTGCCTCTCCCTCCCATCTAAGTCTAAATCCCAAAGTCCTTTCTTGCTCCTTACTACTCACTCAAGCAAAGCTCTCTTGGAAGCAAGCAGAATAAGGCCTGAATAAGGCCTTCCAAATAGGGCCCTGTGTATATTTGATATAGATCAGGTCTAGTTATTAAAATAAAATGAAAAGCCAGTTAACTCCTCCACTACTAATATGCAGAAACCTAGGGTGAAATTGGCCAGTGGGTCAGTACAAAAAAAAAAAATCCAATTTACTCTGTAAACAGGCTTTAAGTGGGACTTTAGTTATGTAAAGTCCTTGTAGTGGCTCTCTGCACAGAGGTACATTTCACCCCTTCAACAGTATCTTATTCCAGGATTAGCACCGTGGGATTGCTTTGCAGAATAAAGCACTACTGAATATGGGTACAGTGGGAGAATTGTGCCCAGTGTGTGCATAATGCCCTCCCCATTCTCAGCCTCTAAAGAAAATAGAGGAAAATAAATTTAAATGCAGAGGATTCGATAAAAAACTGGGAATGTAGTTAATATCACTTGCCATCTGATTCCCCCTCCCCTCCCCACACCCACCCGTGGCCTTGTGACTTCTTAAGCCTCAACTTTCTGCAAGCAATGCCCTAAGAGGGACTTACAGGGGGATTTTGAACAGCACCTAAGCAGCTTAGGCACCTAACTCCTATTGAAAGTCAATGGGAGTTAGGCAGCTAACCGGCTTACGCACTTTCATATCTGCAAACTTCCATCTCTCCCCATTCACTCTCCCACTCCTATGCATAAACAGATCCACACATGAACTGCCCTCTACTGGTCATTAGATACAGGAAACTTTTCCATTTACTCATGCTGTTTTCATAACTCATGCATTTTATGCTCACATGTAGAAGTTCTATGGGCCTATTCCTTCTCACTGGGCCAGATATTCAGTAGGTGGAAATCAGCATAGTAGAGTTATGCCTGATTTACACTCCCGCAGGAGTTGAACCAGGATTGCTGCATGCCTGATAACGTACAAAGATAGCTGCAGGCCCTGTCTGATTAGTACCAATTAATAAAAAAATAGATGTAAGGCTGCGTATCCTTAAGTTTTTGTTTACCTGTTGAAAAGGTGCATGGGGCTGTACAAGACACAATATAGTCTTTGCAGAAGGCTGGATAGTAGGAGATCTGGTCAACATTTTCAAAGAGTGATTAAAAAAAAGTTTCCAAAATAGCTTTAAGTAAGAGATCAAAAGTCACTGAAAAACAAAAAGCAACACCACAAACTTGATATCGGGGGGAATTGGGGAAAGATTGTTTTGCTGACCACTTTTGAGTCTAAATAAGAGAGGACTTTAGCCGAGTTACTGGTGTGCAAGGGTTTGGTCCAGCTGCTGAGGAAATAAATGGAAAGGTTTTCTTTGACATCATGCATTCAAGAATGAGATCAGAAAGAGGCTCAGAGCATAGGCCAGATGCCTTAGGATGCCCAGAAAAGAAACTAGTCTGTTTTTAAAAGTAGACTTATTTGTTATATCATTGACGACTCACTTCTTGTGGGTATGGTGAATGCCCACATCTGTCCTGTAACACAGCCCTGTGAGGACATTAAAAGTCAGCCTCAAGGGGTTAACGCTTAGTGTGGTTTGACCTGTTCCAACCGCCTTACAAAGCTTGGCGAGTGTGGTGGTTTAGAACATATGTGTCAACTTTCCAGCACAGCTGAACTATATAGTCAGGCTACATAGAGAGAGTATAGATAAAGAACAGAGCAGATTTTATACCAGTAGGAATTCAAGCCTCTCTAGGATCGTGGAATAGGGTCTCTGAATAACAGTGCTGTTGGAAGAGTCTGGATCAGGCTGGCTCATCTGTCAACATAGAGCAGCTTTAAAGCCAGCTTGGTTCCAGCTACCTGTAGGTTCCACAGTTTAGTGGGATCCCCCAGTGGAATAGAGCCATTGTAGGGGCAACACTTCAGTTTCCCCTTCTGGCCAAAACAAGCTCAGGTGTATCTGGATCCTGAGCTTGGGGTCAGAGCCAATACTCTGAGATGTATGGCTGAATGTGATCCCCAGTGACTGAAATCCAGCAGCATGCACTAGAGCTGCCTTCTCCACAGCGGAAGACATGCAAGTCAAGGTCATTGTCAGACCTGCATTCCTTGGGCTTCAGTGAGGGAGGCTGGCGAAACTGCCCCACAGGTAGGGAAGGGAAGCCAGGCTTCTTCACAGACTAGCAATTAAGGGGGCACGGCTGCACATACAGTGAAACCCCATGTATCTGAATTGGGGTCTAAACTGACTCCATTGCATTAGCCAACTGATATTTCTTGGGGGGGAGCGGGGACTGGAGGGGGCTGATAGGCAGTTCCAAGAGAGACTAATCATCAGCTGGGGCATGATTGTTAAGGGGAGCTGCAGGTTTCAGCTTCTCTGAAGTCAATAAAACCCAAGTGCACTTAGTGCTTCTGAAAAATAAGACCCCAGGGACTTGGGATATGTTCCTGGTTCTGCCACTATGCGGCCTCATGTGCATCATTGCACTTCTGTGCCTCAGTCTCTCTTTCTGTAAAATGGGGAGGGGGGAAATATCTTCCTCACAGAGGCACTGTGAGGCTAATCTAATAGAATGGGCTGGAGAATGCAAAATGTTACTAATTATTGTTCCATTACCAAAAAAAGCCTCTACAAACCCCACTCTGTTACATCAGAACCCATGAGATGAGGCTTCCACTGTGTCATGCTCTGTAGTGGATTACTTCACATCTTCTGTTTTTAGCATCTCTGCTCAAAAGAGCCAGTGGCAGAGGTTCACCCCAGGCAGGATTTGCATTGTACTTCTCCCAGTTGGAGTTTAACAGCCCGTTTTGCTGGCTCAGCATTGAAGGCTAGTTTGGGTGACCTTTCCAGCTCAGATGCATGAGGGAGGAGGGGGGATGGGGTGGTGTTCTCACAATAACACTGGGTATACACCAATGCAACTCCTGCAGTCAGTGCATTTACTTTGGTTTCACACTGGTGAAAGTGCACGCTCAGGCCCAGACAGAATACAGAGACCTATTAAAGCATTTACACGTAACATTTCTATGCTCTCCTTCTAATTATTTTGACCCTGGGAATGTACTTCCTACAAAACCTTGTAAAGACAGAGGGCCAGATTCTCTTCTCATTTAACCCATTGTAATTGGATTTACCTCCATTTCATTGGGATACAGAGTTAGGGACTGGCCCTAGATCACTAGCATAACAGCTTCCAATTCTTAAAGTGGGAATTCCAGAAGCTAGTCCAAAACCACTGTATTTATGCCGATATTTGTCTTCCAGCTTTAACAAGCAGAGCGCATTCTTTGCATGCACCTCACAGTAGTGATCACTGGGTGGCAGCAAAACACTAAGTTGGGTTAGATCCTTAGGGGTGTAAATTGGTGCAGCTCCCTTGACACCATGGGGGCCAAAACCTCTGCTTGACATGAGTGGAGCAGTGTAGATTTACAGCAGCTTAGGATCCATGCCCATCACCGTGTCATTTGGTGTCATGTTCCCCCATTAATATTTGTAATTCATAACAATAATCCAACATGTATGAAGGGCCTAGCTCCTCCCTGCCTTGGGTGATGTAAAATGACACCAATTTTCTTTAGCAGTGGTTTGCTCTCACCATGCACCCTTGGGGCCACATATGATGCAGGGCAGTAACGAATGCAGCTAGCAGTCTTTTACACCCACTTTATACAGGTCTCAGTGACTAGGCTGGGTGCATGGCCATACAGATTCTGGCACAAGAAGTTTGTACGAGTTGCTGAAGGTCACCTGGTTAGTCTGGGACACAGCCAGGAATAAGAGCTGGAAGTCTGGATTCCCTGTGACCTATGATTCTTGTGAAACAAGCACCTTAAGATGAGCAGTTCTGTACACTAATACAGTGTCAAGTATTTTCTAGTAACAAACATGAATAGGTTAGGCTCAATCTTCATTTGGTGTAGATCTATTTAGATCCATCGATCACAGTGTAAGTCAGCTTGGCTCCAATTGGAGAATCCTCTATTTAGCTAGATATTAGTAAATATCATCGGGCCAGATCTCTAGTTGGATAGCTCCACTGGATTCAGTGGAACTATACTGATTTACATCAGTTATGACCTGGACCAGTAGATCCATTACTCATGGGGTAGTATGAATCATGGTTTGATCTGACCCTGGGATGAGGTCTTATTGCTTGGGTTTTCTTCACAGTTCCTCTCTCAAAACTTAGATTTTGCTAATAACCTGCAGACAAATAATGAACCAAAGCAAAAAACAGAAGGAAGTTGAAATTACCAATGGGTAAAGGTGTTCTCGCTGGAATGAGATCTAATTGTTAATACCTGTATCTGAATAGGTAGTGCCCTACCCCCCAAAAAAGCGCTTCTAGTATTGTCTTATTGGCACTGAATTTGTTTTTTTACTGTGGATTCAGTACTGGACTGAGTTCCTGAAAAGTCTACTCCTCTGTTTGTCGAGAGAACAGATACAGTGAGTGTGGCAGCAGGGCAAGCTTCTCCTACACACCACCCCACAAATGCTCTCCATCTGACCTCTGGAGGCTCTCTCTAGTGGAGTTTAAGTTGGGTCCCTGGCCTCTCTTCTGAGAGAGTCACCAGTGGGTGCAATTAGTGGTGGTTATGATATGGACACTAGCCACTGGGAACTGACTGAGGCCCACCAAAGTAATTTCACACAGGCCCTCAAGCAGTTGCTATGGTAACCATTTTTAGATGCTACCTGTTAGCATGGGCTGCATTAGCACCACAGTGGAAGAATCCCTAAACTGTACTACTAATCCCCTGAGCTGTTCGGTCCCCTGGCTTGTTTTGAAACGATATCTGACCCATTATGCTGTATTGGATTGTGAATGGCAACTGTGTCTCAAAAGACAATGGTGTAAGTGCTAAGGCTGTTGAGTTACTATGGGTTCTGCCTACAACATCGCAAATGGCAAAGACATCTAACTCTGGAGCTACAGTCCTTTCCCCCTCCCCCCCCCCCACATAGGGCAGGCATAAGTTGCAGGGCCAGAAGATGAAGACAGTGCACTACTAGTGCTTGAGGCCTCCTGCACTTTGTTCTGTGTTCTCCTCGCTCAGCCACCTGACTCCCTGGTGCAGGTCAGCCCTAGCTAGCTGCATCTTCCCAGCTTGAGTCATTTTCAAGTCCCTCTTATTAGTGTCCTTGAACTTGAGCCTAGGTTAGGCCGGTGGCCGTGGAGCATTGGATTATTGTATATTTGTGTAAAAAGCGTTTTATAGCCCCCCCATCTAATTAATAGGCAAGATCAGAATCTCTGTGGCATCATGGAGACCTGGTTCGATAAATCTGATGACTGGAATATTGGTCTAGAAGGATACAGCTTTTTCAGGAAGGAAAGGCAAGGGGAAAAAAGAGGGGGACGTGTTGTATATATTCTTTATGTATAATGCACTTGTTCTGAGGTCCAGGAGAAGAAGAGAAGCAGATCAGTTGAAAATCTTTGTAAAGATGAAAAGGGTATAAGATAGGGAAGAGGTCATGGGGGCAGTGTCTATTATAGATCAAATCAGGAAGGAGGGAAATGAGACATTTCTAGAACAAAGACAAGTCCCTTTTCCAATAGACGTCTGCTTGAATAAAGCAAAAAGCCACAAATTTTCCACTAAAAATCCAAATACATTCAAAGGACAACTTTTTTCTAAAACGTTTTAGACTTGCTTCTGACCAACAGGGAGGAAGTGGTAGCAAATCTGAAGGTGGATGGCAATTGGGGTGATCACGAAATGATGATTTAATGATTCTAAGGAAAGGAAGGAGTGAGCAGCAGAATAAGAACATGGTCCTCAAAAGAGCAGACATTAAACTCAAAAGTAAGTAAGTTTTTCTTCTCATGGGACCTAATGGAAAAAGGAGTTCAGGAAAGCTGGTAGTTTTCCAAGAAGTCAATATTAAAAAGGCACAACTACAAACTATCCTTATGCAAAGGAAAAAGATAAGAGGAATCTTACAAAAAGTGGAAAAGATGACGAATTGCTAAGGAGGAGAAAAAATAAATAGCACAAGCATGTAGGGACAAAAATAAGAAAGGTTAAGGCATAAAAATGAATTACATGTAGCAAGGGACATAAGGCAATAAGAAGAGGTTCTTAAAATACATTAGGAGCAAGAGAAATATGAAGGGACGTACAGGACCTCTACTTAGCAGGGAAGGAGAGCAAATAACTGATGACATCAAGAAGGTGCAGTGTTTAATGCCTCTTTTGCTTCAGTCCTCACTATGGTGACCAGATGCACAATACAATTATTAACAAAAAAGGGGGAAGGAACACAAATCAAAATAGGGAAAGCACAGGTTAAAGAATAGTTAGTAAGTTAAATATAATTGACTTGGTAGGACTTAATGAAATTCATCATAGGGTGCTTCAGCTAGTTCCTTAAGTAATCTCAAAATCATTAGCAATTATCTTTCAGAATTCATCGAGGATGGGTGAAGTCCCAGAGGACTGATGAAGGGCAAAATGTAGTACCTATCTTTGAAAAGGGGAACAGAAAGGACTCTGGTACCAGTCAGCTTAAACTTTAATACTTGCTGTCATTTGTTGTGTTTGTACAGTGCCTAGAACAATTGGGCCAAAACTGGATAGATACTTCAGGTGATACACTAATAGTTTACTACTACTACTACCTGGCAGTTTAACTCATGTCCCTGGCCTCTTGATTGCCAGACACACCCAGAGCACGGGATTGCATCTCTGACCCTTCTTGCTAATAGCCATTGATGGACCTATCTTCCATGATCTTACCTAATTCATTTTTCGAACCCCTTTAGTTTTGGCCTTCACAATATCCCCTGGCAATGAGTTCTACAAGTTGACTGTGCTTTGTGCGAGAAGTACTTTTGTTTATTTTAAGCCTGCTGCCTATTAGTTTCTCTGGGTGACCTCTACTCCTCCTCATAACACAAGAACTAAACACCCACTTCCTTATTCACTTTCTTCACACCATTCATGGTGTTATGAACCTATATCATATCCTCCATATTCTCTTTACCAAGCTGAAAAGTCCCAGTCTTTTTGATCTCACTTCATACAGAACTTGCTCCATACCCTAATCATTTCTTGGACTCTTTTCTGTACTTCCCCCTCCCCCTCAATTCTAATATCTTTTTTGAGATGGGGTGACCAGGACTGCATACAGTATTTAAGATATGGGCATATCATGGATTTATATGGTGGCATTATGGTATTTTCCATCTTATTACCTATCCTTTTCCTTATGGTTCTAACATTGTGTTAGCTTTTTTGACTGCTCTGCACATTGAGCAGATGTTTTTAAGAGAACTAGCCACAATGATTCCAAGATCTTTCTTGAATGTAACAGCTAATACAATCCCACCCATACACACAAAATGATGGGATCTAAGTTTACAATGTGCATTACTTCACATTTATCAACACTGAATTTCATGTCATTTTGTTGCCCAATGACCCAGTTTAGAGAAATCTCTAACTCTTTGCAGTCAGATTTGGACTTGCCTATCTTGAGTAACTTTATATTGTCCACAAACTTAGCCATCTCAGCTTACCCCTTTTGCCAGATCATTTATGAACATTGAACAGCACTGGTCCCAGTACAGATCCCTGGGATACACCACTCTTTACCTCTCCATTCTGAAAATGGACCATATATTCCTAACTTTTGTTTTCCATCTTTTAACCAGATCCATGAAGAGGACCTTCCCTCTTATCCCATGACTGGTTAGTTTGCTTAAGAGCCTTTGGCAAGGGATCTCGTCAAAGGCTTTCTGAAAGTCCAAGTACATTATATCCACTGAATTATCGTTGTCCACATGTTTGTTGACTCTCAGAGAATTCTAATAAATTGGTGAGGCATGATTTCCCTTTACAAAAGCCATGTTGACTTTTCTCCAACAAATCATGTTAATCTGTCTCATGATTCTATTCACTATAGTTTCAATCAACTTGGCTGGTACTGAAGTTAGGCTTACTGGCCTGTAATTGCCAGGATCACCTCTGAGCCTTTAAAAAGAAGTAGGAGTCACATTAGCTGTTCTCTGGTCATCTGATACTGGAGTCAATTTGATGATAGTAGTTCTGAAGGAACTCAAATATGAAATAGCATTCACTCAAGAGTTCTGCTATCTGGCCTGGTGACTTATTTGTTCTAAAACGTGGACTCTATGACCATGGACCGGAGGTCACACTAGATGATCTTAAAGGTCCCTTCGGGCCTTAAAACGAAGATCTCATTGAATTTAAATACAAATCAAATGCTGTACAAGCATATGGGTTACACTGCCAGTTAGTAGTATTCAACTAGTTTTGGCTCAATTATTCTAGGCACTGTACACAAATGACAGTCACCAGCCTAAAGATCTTACAATCCAAAAGACAAGAGGTAACAAAAGTGAAGGCCATGGGTGTTGTGCTGCTTAGGCTAGGGATTAGTTTCGTCTTCCCAAAAGCTATCATAGGGCTTTCCTGAGGCATAATTCACTGAGGGCTCTGCATCCTGTGCAGTCTTTTATACCGGTGCAATGTGCACATAAATGGTTATGGGTCCGACCTGGTAGTTTTACACCCACTTTGTACACCTGTTTCACTGGGGTAAGTGATGGCACAAGGCAATGGTGATTCAGGACTATGGAGTATAAGAGGCCTTGTCTGTACTAGACAGTTGTACCTCTAACTATACCAGCATAATTAAAGCAGCACAACCTCCCTCCCCTACTTATGCTGCTATAAAACTTTTATACCAGTACAGATATTTCCATATGGGAAAGGAAATAAGCCATACTGGTATAAGACATCTTTATACCATTAAGACTGCAGCCACAATCATCGTGGGACTGGTATAACAATATTGTTAGAGAGTTACTCATCTAGCCAGCAATTACACAAAAACAGTGTATAGACCAGGCCTAGGAGAACTATATGCTGTTGTAACTAATAATAAAAAATAGTTTGATAGCCAAGTAAAAACACACAGCCTACTGGTTTTGACAAGTTTAGTGTTTCGAGTTTATGCTAAAGCCAAACTATTTTGCCATACTGACGTGAAGAACAAAAGAGGTGGAACACAAAGGATGTGCTAAACTTGCAGACAAAAACTACTATTTAAGAGTTTACAGCGATTGCACTATAACTGTGTATCTAAGTGACCAGAAGAGACAGACTTGTTTATTACCCTCCTTTTCCCAGAGCTGCCGAGCCAAACGTGAGTAATAAATAATCTTAAAGAGTCCATTCAGCTGCCTCTTTTCAAACATGGTTTTACAACTGTTTGATTAACCCACAGTCATACTAAATGCTAATGTGCAGAAATAAGACTTGAAATTACATGCCTGCACGTCCACCGCTTGTCTGTTTGCAGTTCTTGAACATGATGACATGTTGATTGCAGAGATTTTTACTTCAAGCTCTTTTAAACTTCACTGAAGTGGAGTGGTTTTGATGCAGTGTGTACTGTATAAGGAGAATGGGCCCTGATCCAAAGCCTACTGGAGTCAATGGGAGTCATAGCTGTGCCAAGGTGCCAGAGCAAACCGGAACCTAATTTTTTAAAAAAGGTAAATACAGCTTGCGCAGCTCGGTACAACTTTAAGCGTCAAAGGCTGTAGAACAAATTGGGTGCGATTTCGAGAGTAAGTTATTTTACAGATACATTCTCAGGCATATAAATTTTAAGCCTTGCATAACACTAAGTTATCTGCGATCTCCAACTTTCTAGCTAGCATTGGTCACAGACATGATAGTATGAAACAGGTACATGAATTAATAAGCTCTCCAGTGAGGATAAACTGTTATATCAGGTGACCAGGGAGCTGCTTGAATCAAAGCACTGAGAAATGATCAGGAGCATGACTGTCAATTTAAGGTGAATTCACGCAGTAGAGGTTCAGCACATACACCATTTAAGCGTCACTCAAAAATAGAGCTCAGGATATGCATACCTGACGCACGGGGTGATTTTTCACCACGTAGGGGTGCCCACTCAGCACTAACTCCACATGTAGTGTCAGAGCCTCAGCTGGTGTAATTTCATTTACTCCGAGGGGGGTTTCTTAACACAGATTCAGTTCAGTATGAAGCATCCTCAGTCATTTCAGAGTTCTATACAAGGGATGTTCCTTTGTTTTCACTGAATGAATTTTATTAGTCATTCTATTGCCAAGTAATTTTAGGATGGCCAGTGTATTTGCAGTGTAATTTCTAGTGATGGTTGGACCTCAAATGTAGGTTTGCAAAACAACCTCCCACTATGGGTTATCAAATGAACTAGAATCAGTGAGCTGGCTCAGACTCTTAATGGAGGTTTGGCCACTAGAAGGTGACAAGATATCCTCAATAGCATGGTTACACCTACTAGTGGCCAGATACTGATCAGGTCTGTTTTGAAAACTGGTTTCAAAATCTTAAAGTTGGTCACTGAAGTTTTCACAACTTCCTGATTACACTTTCAAAGGAAATACCACTAAATCAGCCTCTTTGTGGTATTTCACTACTTCTGCTTCCAGTCCCATCCCAAACTAGGGCATGCAGAAACATGCAAAACATTTCCAAGGCCCAAACAACATAATCAGACTTGGCTTACTTGTTGTTTCAAAATCATTTGCATATAATTAACAAATGTATATGACAATGACTAGATTCACGGAATCTCACTGAGAGCTCATTTGCAGCTGTTTATTAACTACAAACTCCAGATCTTTTCCCAGAGTCACTGCTTCCCAGGTTAGGGACTCCCAGACTAAGTATGGTCTACATTCTTCTTTCCCATTTAGCCATATCAAAATGCATGGCTTGCTTGTAGCAAGCCGACTCTGAATCAGTGACCTGCCCTCTTCATTATTTGCCACTTCCTCAATTTGAGTCATCAGCAAGCTATCAGTGATAACCCAAATCCAGACAACGCTTGTCTGTCCAGCTGGTCAAAATCAGAACCCATATTTGCAAATGGACTCTATTCTTATGAGTCAGACCTTTGGGACTCTTAGGTCAGTTCAAATCATGGATTTCCAACTCTAAAACATACAACTGACAACAAGCATGCTCCTTTTATGAGGACAAAACTGGCCTTTAATCTCCAACCTGATCGTACAGAAACTCAGACTAAATTCCCCATTCGTCAGTGTTTACACTAAATTAGACTCTGAGACAGCAGTAGAGAAGTCTGTGTTAGGCAGTCTGTTAGCTAGCAAGTTAGTGTTAAGGGACCCACCTTACATATCAATGCTGAACTGGAGTCCATGTGAATTTTGGCTTGAGTGCAGAATCAGCCCCTTTAATTGTTGCAAGATACTATGATAACTTTAACACACACTTACAGTCCACTTTAAAAGAAAAAAAAAAATCTTGCTCTTTTGGCACCCTGGCAATGGAATACGTGGAGGAACACAGGTGCGCAGTCAGATTTGGGAGGGTTCAGGGGCATGGATAGCAAGAAAAAGCTTATTTCTGAATGGTGCTTTTCATCGGTAGATCTCAAAGCACGTCACGATCTTTTAAAAGCAATCCTGGAACAGCTCAGAAGCAGTGAACTATTACCATCCTGATTTTACAGAAGGGGAAACTGAGACACATGACTTGCCCAAGATCACACAGGAAGTCCAGAGGTGGGAATTGAACATGTGTTCCCAAATTCTAGACCAGTGCCATAACCACTGGGCCATCCTGGAACAGGGATGGGTCTGGAAGAGTCACAGTTGCTTTGACCCTCCCTAGTCTTCCCCCTCCCCATAGCAGCTCTGTATTAGTGATGCATTAGCCACTGGAGCAGATATGTAGTCACTTTGTGGGTTTGGATAAGGGTGCCCTCTCCTCACTCCATGTGCCTCTCTCCAGTACTCCTATGACTGCATAATGGAGTGAAAATGTGGCTCCTTAGCCCTGATCCAGTAGTGCACTTTTAAGCATAGGCTCAACTTTGTGCACTTGGGTGATCCTTAGCAGAGTCAGTGGGACGGCTCATGCCTTTGATGTTAAGCACCTTCTCAAGTGCTCTGCTGGATCAGGGCCAAAGTGCATAAAATGGTATGCAACAACAATCCATCTCTCTACTGGGGTTGGAGATCTTTAGGGGAACTGAACGCTGAAGTATTTTGCTCCTTCCTCTCCCATGTGAAACCCAGAACCACGGCAGGAAGCTGAAAATGGTGGTCTCCCACAGAAGCTGAACAGTTTCAAACCTCAGGTCACTTAGTGTGGAGTTTTGGGGTGACCGTTCTGATAAAATTAGAAGTAACTTGAACTGGTTCTCTTGCCTCTAAAAGCCATGGCACAAATTCCACTCAGAGCCCAAAATGGCTCTCACTGAGGTAAAAGGGAGGGGTGCTATTGATTTAAATAGGGACAGGAAATGTCTCTGGGCTACTAAGCTTTTTAATTTGCTCAGCTTGTTTAAAAGGCATAGTTCCCCAAAACCTTGGGAACAGCTAAGAGACTCCCTCCTGCACACCCTTTCTTTTATCATCAGCAAAGGACATTTCTCAGTTTTTTTTTCCCTCGGCTTTGTTGCATTGCAGTGAATAGCACTTCCTTAGAGTGGGTGTTTGGATGATGTAAGTGCAGAATCATTTGCCTAGCGATAGCTGTGTGGTATTGGTCAGTGATGCAAGAGCTGTCGGAAGGAAAGTACAGTGCCCAGAGACCTTGCAAGTTTACAATCTTATTTTAAATATTTTTTTCAAGAAGTTTACCTAGACAATGGAGCTGTAGTTCAGCTCTCTTTTCACCATTGCTTTTATAACTGTTACACTAGACTTAAAAACTTCCCTTATCAAAGATTCCCCCCCGCCCCCCAGGACAGTTGTAGTCTGGGATACATTTTTCCAAGAGCTTTAAGTGACTTACAACCCAAATTCTTAGTCTCAAGTGATTTAGGCACTGAAATGCTTAAGTCTCAATGAGACATGCTAATAGTAAAATTTTCTTAAACACCCAAGTGACTGAGGAGCCAGAGTCTCGCTGGCTTTTAAGTTACTGCTGAAAATGAGACCAGCTCCTTAGTCACTTATGAAAACTTGGTCATTACAGCTGTCATTTTCAAAAGCCCCTCAGTTATCCAAATCCCATTACAATTCAATGGCAGTTGTGCCCCAGCTTCCTACACACACCTTTGGAAAAATCTAGCCTGAAAGCTGTGGTCAGGTAACAGGGAGACAAAAGACCAGATTCTATTCCTGACCCTTGCTCTCGGTACAACCTGGGGCAAGTCACTTCACTCTGCCTCAGGTTTCCATCTTGTAACATTGGAATAATAATAAATAATAACGTTTGCCCTGTGAAAGTCTACTCACCACAGACACATCCCCTCATGGCTGGGCATGACACAGCAGCAACTTCTCCTTTGGTAGGCCCTGCCAACCCTTGCTCCTTTCCTGCCATGGGCTGCTTCTTTTTGCGACTTAACTTTCTGTTCAGCTCACTGTTAGTCCTTCTCCATTCAGGGTAAATGGAGTCCAACACACACCAATACCATGACAGCATCATGCCAGAGCTTCAGCCCACCTTTCTGGCTTTGGGGGCCCTACAGCCTTTGACTCTGGGGGTCTTCACACCACCATCCTAGGTGGGTCAGTAAGGGAAACTCAGGCCCAGTCTCCCCTCTGGGGGCCAGCACAAGGACCCTGTGCCAAGTAGCTAAAGTCAGTTTGTTCAGCCCCTTTGGTACGCCCCTGGGCTGTTTCCTACCAGGGCCCGTAAGAAGGCCTTTCTCACAGGCTCTTCTTGTGCTGACATCTCTGCAGCTCCCAAAACAGGGCCCCCCAAATGAGCTATAGAGAGCAAAAGATCCCACACCAGAGCTATCTGCCCTAAAAAACCTCTAGTTAGGCCACAGCCAAGACTTCTAGCACAGAACTAATTCAAAAACCTGACTCTCTCCCCAGCAACTAGGGAATGAGGTAGGATTTTCCTCTTTTAACTGACCCCTCCAGGCTAAGGCTTGATAACTCACACAAGTGTAACAGGGTGGGGCTGACTGGGCCCACCAGCTCTCATTAACCCTTTCTTTGTCAGCGTGGGTTCTGTATACCCCATCACACTTCACCTTTGTAAAGCGCTTTGAAACCCTCAGCTGGTTGGTCTCAGATGTGTATTTACTGCACCATTGTCTCAGGGAGCTCAGCTTAGGCATATTCATAGTAAAATAATGATAATAAGAATGATATAGTGCTTTTCATCAGTAAATCTCAAAGAGAGAAAAGAAACCAAATAAATAAAGGAGAGCATGTTTTTAAAAGTGGTAACAGAGACTGAAGACAGAGAAGTGGAGACATTGTTACAATTAAAATATTGAGGTAGGTCCTCCCCTGTAGAGTCGGGCACCACTGAATGACACCAGCTGAGGCTCTGATCTCATCAATCAGTTCTAAAGAGCTTACAGAACAGCTGTATGACTGTAAGGTTTCATTTATATGTCAGAGGTGGCCAAACTTACTGACCCTCTGAGCCACCTATGACAATCTTCAGAAGTGTGAGAGCCAGGAGTATGTTTGCTAGGATTTGGGGCTTCAGCACTGCTCTTGAAGCCCTGAGCCCCGGCAGGTGCATCCCATGGGGCTGAAGCCCTGAGATCCCCTCCCCCCCACATTGGGAAGAAGCCCCTACCTACCCCACCATCCTGCTGCAAGGGAGAGGTTCCAAACTCCCCTGCCCTGCACTCTCTAGTAGGTGGAGAATGGGGTGGGGGGTGGGGGGGTGTGGGTGCTCAGTGAGCCGCACTTTAAAGGTAGCAGAACCACAGGTAGCTCGCAAGCCACAGTTTGGCCCACCCGTTAGATGTCATGGTAGTAACTCCCTTTCAGCTCTTTATAAATAAAAGAAAAAAAAATCACCCTATTAGTCATTTTACAGAAGAATGTAGAGCTTTCTTAACTCACAAATAAAGAACATTCTTTCTCTCTCTCTCTCTCTGGATGGACACACACACACGTGTGCGTGTGTGTGTGTGTGTAGCCATATGGGTCTGATTCTTATTTATACTAAGTCCTCTTTAGTCTACGCTGGTAGTGTTTCCCTCCACTGTGGCCTCTATATTTCCTTTTGCTGGTGTTTGTTAAATTGCATATTCAGGCCAGGGTAAACAGCATCCCAGCTAGAAGTGGATTTTTGAAATGCAAAGCTCTTTCTCTGGGTAGTGTTGTGACCATAGGATGAAAACATACAAACCTCTTTACTTCATATTATCACCAGGACACCAGTGTGACTCAGCCTATTAAAACAGGCTATAAAGATAGGAGGTAAAGCAGAAGATTAGTATTATGTCCCTCATAAAACCTGTTTCCTCCTTGTTTCCTAAAGCTTTTGAATTAAGAAACAAATACAAAGTCAGCAGGTATGCTTTTAAAAATGCTATTCCTATGGGTGAGCAAGATTGCAGCTAGAGAGGAGTCCCACACAAAACCCTAGATCCAAACAGCCCCAGACTTGAAAATTGTTATCCAGTTCTCCCTGCATCAACCTACCCTTATCTTTATAAATGGTCTAATGTTCCCCAAATATGTGGGCTCGTGTGCATATGCATATGCATGCTTTGCCTAAAGCAATCTATACTTGTTTAAAAAAAGAAAAAAAAAGCTTAGGAACAAAGTACCTTAGAAGGCAATATTTTTATTGGTCAGAGCTGAGAATTGCTGTTTGGGATGCCTGGGTTCTTATCCTGGCTCAGCCACTGATTGACAATGTGACCTTTGGCAAGTCATTAAACATCTCATTTTGCCAACTTATGGAAAAGTCGTAGGTAAATTTAATAGAGATGTTACCATTAGGTTTCCACAGCAGTGGAGTCTGTCTTCACTGCACAGATTGCATGAGTTCTTACTCTACTGTTACTCCTAATCTGAATCTGGTCCTCACATATGCCATGTAGGCAAACCACTCAAGTATTTCCATAACTTTAAGCATGTGCTCAGACCCACTGGACCTAATGGGACTATTCAATACACTTAAAGTTAAGTTGGTGCTTACGTGCTTTGCTGGTGTAGGGCCATAACAGGCTTTTATACAAATTACTCTCGATCTAATCAGTATTTATCGATAGAATCATCCAATTGAGATCTAATTCAGAAATATCATTCCCTCTTAAGATCTAAAAGGAAAGTTGGAAAAAAACTTAAAGAAGGATCTCATTCTCTATTAAATACTATACAACTTTTCCATAAAGCCTATATGTCTAATTCCAATGTTATGGAAATTGACTTTTTGGGCATTCAATGGCATAAATAATATTCTGCCATCTGCAAGGCAGATTTCAAATTTGAGATTATTGATTTTCTAAATTGCTTTTGCTCTTATTTTAGAAATAAGTAAGGCTACTACGGTTTTGTCACAGAGGTCTTTCGAAGTCATGGAATCCGTGACTTCGAAAGACCTCTGTGACTTCAGCCCTGACGCCTGGGAGCTTCAGGGTCCTTCCGCCTCCTGCTGAGGTAGGGAGCTATGAGGTACCAGCAAGGGAGCACCCGGCCCCCAACCTCTCAGCCGCCATGGGCAGGGGGATACGCTGCAGCTCCCAGCTGCTGCTGCAGGCCGGGGATGGGGCAGTGTACCACACAGCTCCGGCTGC
Source organism: Gopherus flavomarginatus (assembly GCF_025201925.1). NCBI lineage: Eukaryota > Metazoa > Chordata > Testudines > Testudinidae > Gopherus > Gopherus flavomarginatus. The sequence goes on along the minus strand of NC_066618.1, from coordinate 160,515,236 downwards.
TACAGGAGACAAGGGGATCCCTGCAGCTCTCCACCACCACAGCAGAGCAGGGTGACCCCTGCAGCCCTGGCCTGCCACTTGGGGCAGGCAGACCCCCACAGTTCCCCGCAGTGGCAGGGGGATTCCCAGATTCTGGTGGGGACCCCAGAGCTCCCAGCTTCCTGACAGCTGCCCAGTCCCTTCTCATTTTACCATGGATACTTTTAGCAAAAGTCAGGGACAGGTCATGGGCAATAAAGAAAAATTCACGGAAGCCCGTGACCTGTCTCTGACTTTTACTAAAAATATCCATGACAAAATCTTAGCTTTGGTAATAAGATATATTGCATTTGTGTGCACGAATATCATACAGATTGTCTCATATCTGGTTTTCCATCAAGTTTCATTCTGACTGGCCAATTAGTTGACTAAATCGCAGAATAAATAGACGTTGAATTAGATTTTAGCTTGGCAGTTTTCTTAATGCACTGACTGTTGACTTCTTCCTGCCATCAAAGGCTGTTTGTTGGGCCAAGAGTGTTTGTCCATGGAATACAATAGCATCAGGTGATTTTTCCATTCTAAGCCTAAACAAAAATAGCAAGGAATTGAGGACCTAACTTCAGAGTTGATAGATATCCGATTTCTCTCTGCTACAGGCCACCATCCAGTTTCTGCCCAAATATAACCACAGGCCAGGGGTTATTTCCCAGTACATTTCATGGGAAAGCCTTTGTTTAAATGTCACATTGAATGGTTATTAGTTAGAGATATTAGACACAGATAGGATTTGACATGGTATATTATGGCGCCCATTCTTTTAGGATTAGGGCTGGCCCTTTAGTGGCATTGGTGGCTTTGCCAGCGCAGGGGATTAGACAAAACTAGTCAATGACAATAGATAAAAGTTAAGTTATATAAGGCTACAGGTACATCAATGAAAAGTGGGCTTGAGCAAGTTTTTGGGAGTAAATTGAGAATATTGCATGGACAGGATTGGAACAATGAGGTTGCCTACAAAGTCATATGGCCTATCTCAACTGCCATTAGCAAATAGCTTTTCAACAGCCGGAGATAGGACACTAGATGGAGAGAGCTCTGAGTTACAAGAGAGAATTCTTTTCCAGATGTCTGGCTGATGGGTCTCACTCACATGCTCAGGGTCTAACTGGGGTTGGGAAGGAATTTTCCCCCAGGTCAGATTGGCAGAGACCTTGGGGTAGGAGGGGTCGCTTTCCTCTGCAGCACGGGTCACTTGCTGGTTTGAACTACAGTAAATGGTGGATTTTCTGTAACTCAGAGTCTTTAAATAAAGATTTGAGGATGTCAGTAACTCTGCTAGAGGTTACAGGCCTACTGGAGGAGTGGGTGGGTGGGTGAGGTTCTGTGACCCGCAATGTGCAGGAGGTCAGACTAGATTATCATGATTGTTCCTTCTGGCCTTAAAGTCTATGAGCCTTGGAATAAGAAAAAAAGTTTACTGAAGGCTTAGGTTTGAACATGAAATCACCTTCTCTGGGTAAAAATTTTCTATAGGGGTTTTGGTTTAATCCAGATTGACACAGCTATGGTTAATGTCTCCAGTGGCCCATTCCTTCCATCAGGTTCTATATGCAGTAATTCAAATACACCCCACAATAGAGGCTGGGATTTTCAAAGGAGCCAAAGTGAATTAGGTGCCCAACTCTTATAGAAAGTCAGTGGGAGTTGGGCAACAAACTTTCTTAGATTCCTTTGAAAATACCAGCCATAAATGGTACCAGGGTAACTCCTATGTTTCCCAAAGCTCCCTGCCCTGCCTTCTGGTCACCACAATGCCTTCCTGCCTCCTCTAAGTGTCCCTTCCTTTAAGGTGTTGAGGCAAATTTGGTGCAGTTGTATAAAAATTCACTCCCAGCTAGGAATGCTGCCCTAAGCTACCTCTGAATCGTGGCTGGGATATATCGCAGAAACCTCAGCCCATTGTCTGGCTTGGTAGCAACTCCTGAGCATTTACTGGGGCTTGTGGGCAGAATGAGCAGGGTCTGGGGGTTCCCTCCAGAGGGTGCCAATAGACCTGTACACCCCATTATACAACTAGTAAGAGCAAAAGCAAGGATGAACATTCAGTCAACCCTCGGCACAATAATTATGACTTTTTCTTTCTGATTTTAAGATTTGCTGCATGAAAATGATCTGTGTGTTTAGGTTGAGATTCTCAAAGTTATCTCTGGGAATTGCATGCATAATTCTCATTAAAATCAATGAGAGCCAGACATCAAAATCTCTGAGGTAGTTTTGAAAACTTCAGCTTTCAACCATGCACTGTGCAGTGCATAGAGCTTGGGATAGGTGTATCCATGAATTGTAAATAATAGAGAGACATGGGTGAATAAGGCACATTTGCCAAATATTTGATCAAACATATTATGCAATGTAATACATACAACTAAGGTAAATTGGGTGAACTTGAAGACCCTGGGAATTAGGTACCTGTTTAAATATAAACTGTGTGTGTTTCTGAATTGTGTAGTGAATGAGCGGAAGGTGCTAAGATACCATGGTGATGGGCATGGTATGAGAACCTGAATAGAATAGAAAATAGGAATTGTGGGTGCTCATAACCTCTCAGGTATTAAGCCAAGTGCTTTCACACTCTTGATCACAAATTCTCGTGGATTGCTAGGGGCACCTGATTAAATCCAGGCAGTGAAAACAACTTTTCCTTACATGTTTTATCACGTACAGTAAAAAAGATTGAGTAAAGCAGCTAGTGTGTTTGCTGCATTGCTAAGCAATGACTAAAATAAATATTATACTGATTAAATAAGGCAATAAAAGCCATTTATTTAAGGGAGTGCATATAGTTATCCATTGTATTTCATTAATATATGATTTGGTGTTAAAGTTTCACTGACATGCCCATTGTTCCCACCCTAGAAACTTTTGAAAATAGAGGGCCTTTACCTCAGTATAGTTGTTTTAAATTAGATCCTTGTTTTGTTCTGTTAGAGACAGAAGTCTGTCAAAAGGATTTAGTTCTGTAGGACACTTATCCAAAGGTATCTGAAACCTTTTTATTCTGGAAATTATGTAAGATTTCTTTCTCATCAAGCTTTTTTTTACTACTACTCAATGGCATTTGTTGATCGGGAAATACTGCAAAAACAACATTTGTGCAGTGTGCTGGCACTTTTGTGCCCAAAACTGGCTAAAAGCAGGATGTTCAGAATAGCTTGAAAAGTTGTTTTTTTTTTTTTTAAATTTCCCTGAAGTTTTATGAACGTCAAAAAGAGGTTTGGCTTTGGATTAATGTCCCAGAGAAGGTTCCAGGGCTGGTGTGCCCTTCCCACATTTTTATGATTTTAAAAATATATATTTTATGTTAATTTTCCTACGAATCAGATCAGAGCTTAAAAATATCCACCAGACTTATTTTAAGAATAGAGCTGTAACACTTCATAATCCCTCTCTCTCTCACACACACACACACTCTTCCAATACCTGGCTGCCAGAGAAGTCAAAACGCAAAGGAGTGAGGGCCGGAAGCTCAAGAACTCAGCACCACCAGGGCTAGAAGTTAAAAAGATCTCAACTCCCAATTAGGCACCAAAAGAAGTGGCCAGATCTGCAAAAGTGCTCAGCATGGTGGGTGCTGAACTCTTCCAAAATTCTGGCCCTAACTGTCAGAATGGGAGCCACTGGATGGTGAAAACTTTGGAAAATCTGACCCTCATTTAAGGGCCAGAATAGGGGCTGAGCTTTGAAAATCTAGCCATTTGTGGGTGCTGAACCCCGAAAAACTTGCCCTGAGTTCATTTCAAATCTTACCCCTCACGCCGCCTCCCCTAAAAAAAACCACAAACAGGAATAACATTTGAAGTGTGAGTCTGAGCTCAGACTTAGCCAGTAAATGTCAAGCTTAGAAACATATTCCAGTGGCTTTTCATGAGGGAATAGCTGATATGTGCACCAATGGATGGATATGCTTACACAGCACGTGTCAAATCAGGAGTGTAATTTTGCTTGTTCTGTCAAAGAGTAGCAAGCTGTCCCTGCTATGTCACCCAAAGGATGGACCAGGCAAGACCACTAATCTGATGAAAGAGGTGAAAAAGTATCAAGGAGCAAATTTACTGTCCTAACACAGGCTAAAGCCCTATTGACTTCAGACTTATGGACTGTAGGATGAGGTTATTATTAGTATTGGCATTAACTGTTCACTGACAGTGTGTTAGCTCCATGCAAAGATAGAGGAACACACTGTCTTTGTCTTATTTTTTATTGTTATTAATTTATATTTCAGTAGCACAGTGGCCCCACCCAAGCTTGGGGATCCATTCCACTTAGTGTTGTAAGAGATACTAGAAGACACAATTCCTCTCCTGAAGATACACACAGACATATATAATACATAGGTTGCTGGTAAAGGACTAGCAGCTGGTTTCCATGACACTGGCACAAATTTAGAAAATCTCAGGTGCAGTTAGCCTTGTTGAACAGGAGTCTCGTGGACTCTGTTCGCGGTTCACCACTGAGTGGTTGCATAGTATTGGAAAGTCTATTCCTTCACATGCTACTACACAAACCTATCTGCATAATGAGAAATGACATATCAGCCTGTCAATAGGGTCTTGTGAGTCTTCACTTATGCGCTAAGATCCTCAAGTGAAAGACACTATGCAGAGTGGTTGCTTTTAGAAAGTCAGCATTTGCCAAACTAGAAGATGCCATGCTACAAGGGAATACTGTCATAAGCCAGAATCACTGTATGGTCACTGTTGGTCAGCATCGACAACCATTGTGTATGCAATATGTTGCAAGAACATAAGAACGGCCCTACTGGGTCAGACCAGCAACCTGTCTTCTGACAGTGGCCAATGCCAGGTGCCCCAGAGGCAATAAACAAAGCAGGTAATCATCAAGTGATCCATCCCCCATCACCCACTCCCAGCTTCTGGCAAACAGAGGCTAGGGACATCATCCCTGCACATCCTGGCTAATAGCCATTGATGGACCTATCCTCCATGAACTTATCTAGCTCCTTTTTGAATGCTGTTATAGTCCTGGCCTTGACAACATCCTTTGGCAAAGAGTTCCACAGGTTGAATGTGTTGTGTGAAAAATACTTCATTTTGTTTGTTTTAAACCTGCTGCCTATTAATTTTATTTGGTGACCCCTAATCTTGTGTTATGAGAAGGAGTAAATAACGCTTCCTTATTTACTTTTTCCACACCAGTCATGATTTTATAGACCTCTATCATATCCCCCCTTAGTTGTCTTTTTTCAAGCTGAAAAGTCCCAGTCTTATTAATCTCTCCTTATATGAAAGCTGTTCCATACCCCTAATCATTTTTATTGCTCTTTTCTGAACCTTTTCCAATTCCAGTTGAGATGGGGTGACGCAGTATTAGCTATCCCTTTCTTAATGACTCCCAACATTGTTAGCTTTTTTGACTGCCGCTGCACATTGAGAGGATGTTTTCAGAGAACTATCCAGAATGATGACACAATCTCTCACTTGAGTGGTAACAGCTAATTTAGACCCCATCATTTTACATGTATAGTTCTTTACATGTACAGTGTGGGTCATCTGTTACACACATCACCATTTTCTCCTGACTCTCATGAATTCTTTGGCAAGATCTGTGCTTTAAAAAAAAAGTTTTATGAGGCTTAAAGCAACAACAACAACAGGAAAATGTGAAGCAACCTTCCAAAATATAGTCAGTTAATAAATCTTCTGTTTCTTAAAACAGGCTAACTTCCAATTACATTTCACCATTAGGTATATTCGGAAGATTATTTTTGCTTGATTTTCTTTCATAGAATTGTACCCTTTGCAGGTAATAATTTTAAAGGACCTTATTCTATTTAAAGGGCCTGCGTACGTTTGTGTTGGCATACAGCAAATGTACTATTTAAACAGGATGGTCAAAAACTTCTCCCATACGAATGTAATTTTAAAGCCGCTTTTGCTTTTCTCCCAATGAAAATACATGAAGTGTCCAGCACTCAGAAGGAAGTCAGGACGATGGTAAATCAGTTTCATCTGGATGACACCAATTAAAAGTTGGCTAGGTTCCAGGGCTAAACGAAAAATGAATGCAGGTCTGCACAATTTAAGGTTAGCTAACATTTACATAGTGAGGGTGGACAGGCTGGCACAATGGCTTCCGTGCACCTGTTGTCTCTTCTGTGACATGGTTATGTGGAGTGAACACAGGTGTTTGTCTCCAGAGCTGCGACCTCCCCTTCTATTTTTTTGGATGAGTCATGTCTGAAAGCATTCCACAGTATGGCAGCAGGATGTTGCAACCATAAAGATGAAAAAAAGCACTTAGCAGCAATATTTGTGGACAGTTTTGCTCTGAGTTAAAATGATTGCAGAGCTAACAAAAATATAATGGGGAAAACAATTTTAATCATTCCATGATACTAAAATAAATAAGAGTCTTTGGGTCAGATTTTCTGGTCCACTGTACAGCACAGAGGGGGCACAAAGCACTCTTACAACAACTGAAGTAGGCCAATGGAGCATTCACCTTCTGCAGGGAACTCTCCACTAGTGGAATTCATGAGAGATGCACTCTCAAGGCTGAGCACAGGGAGGAGGAGAGGCTAGCTCAGGGGCATTCCACGGGTGGGCCAGGCATGGCTCCACTCTACCCAGTCCTTTATTGGTGTAAATTAGGGCTGCCTCCCTACAGCCCTCACACATCAGGGGCCAGATAGTTCTCAATCCAGAGGCCAGACCTGGCTCCCAGTGCCCCTCCCCCTTCTAGAGCTGATGGACTAGAGTGGAGAACCCAGGCCTTTGTGTTTATCGAGTGGCTTTCACAGCATTTCACAAACATTAATGATTTTAGCCTTAAGACACTCTGCTGGCAGACAGATTATCATCCTCATTTCATAGCCGGTGAAACTGAAACATAAAGAGGGGGAAATGATTCATGCAAATTCACACAATGAGTCAGTAACCGCACTGAGGGATAGAACCTAGAACTCCTGACTCCAGGTTCCACTAAATCATGCTGGTTTTAGCTGACTCTAGTGACATATCAGTACACTACATGAGACTAACTGCTAGCAATGGGTCACAGTTTCACTTACACTAAAAGCCTTTAGCAAAACTATACAAAAGCTCTGTAATGTTATCATAGAATCACAGAATATTAGAGTTGGAAGAGACCTCAGGAGGTCATCTAGTTCAACCCCCTGCTCAAAGCAGGACCAACACCAACTAAATCATCCCAGCCAAGGCTTTGTCAAGTCGGGCCTTAAAAACCTCTGGAATGTTATGGAATGTGCCAGTCCCATTTAAAAACAAAACAAAACCCAAAGCCTTCTGTTTTCCATGCAAGTAATTCTATGGTACTGAAGAGAGTATTTTCAGTTCAGGTGTAGGATAGTATCAATTTTACATAGCCAAAGTCTGTTCTCAGTTACCTCTGTGTAAATGCGAAGTATTATGCGCGCAGTGGAGTTACTCCAGATTTACATTCGGCTGAGTGAAACAAACCTAGCCCACAATGAACAAGGTAATGTTAGCATTGCAGATAAGCGAAATTTCTGTCTATCTATGTCCTTACATGGTCCCTATCACTGAGAGCTGAGCAACTCTCAAACATGAATGAATTTATCCTCACAGCCCCACTCACAGCTCAGGAACATTATAATACCTTCCACTGCCAATGGGAAATTTGTAAAATGCGAAACTGGGGCCCAGAGGCCCAGATCCTCAAAGATATTTAGGCATCTGACTCCAAATGAGGGTTAGGCACCTAAAGGCCTTTGAGGATCTATGTCCATGAGTGACGCATGCACCCCCCATTCAGGAAGGCTAGCCTCCTGCCCTGCCAGTTCAATCTGGAGGGGCCCTGGCCAGCAGCTGACACCAGGCTGCCCAGAGGAGCTCTGAGCCCTGCCACGGTCCAGCCCCAGGCCTGCGGCAGGGAGAATTAGCAGAGGTTCGGGAGGCTTAGCCTCACCCAACCTCCATTACCCACCGCCCATAGCTAGGTCAGAGAGTTTCAGGCTGTACTAAGGTCTCATAGGGAGTCTGCGGCAGAGATAGGAATAGAATTTAGATCTCCATGGTCCTAACCCAGTGCCATAACTGCAGTCCCATCCTTTATACAACATGCAGACGTCACATGTTACATGATATTAAAAAGAATGCTATGGTAGGAAAGTTATTATTATTATTCAAAGACGCTAATGCCGAGTCATTATCAGGTGAAAAGAAAGGTTACATGAGAATGCTACAATGGACTATGCAGCCTTTGAACTTGTAAGGATTATTTTCTTTCATAATTTGCTTCTAGTCAGCTGTTCACAGAATGTGATGTCTTTGTAAATTCTGGTATCTTACAGTTTGTCCAGGGATATAAAAGGTGCGGCTTTCTGGAAATGAGAATTTCTAAGAACATGAAAATACACTGCTTTCTCTCTAAAGGGATGATAGCTTGATTTACTAACCATTCTGAAGATAATTTCTCTTACCATATATTTATTTGCAGAATATTTTTAAACCCCTTTGAGAGCAAACTAATATAAAAATAAAAAATGACTTACCACCAGCAGAATTTTTCTTCAGCATATTTTGCTAGTGTTTTGTCAATTAAATCAAGTTTTCCAAACTGGGCCATTAATTTTTCATACACACTTTTGATGCACTCCCCCTTATGCACCAAAAGATTGCCTTTGTAAACACGTGCAAATTCTATACCTAATTGCAGGGTAAAATTTCCAAAAGCACGTCTGCCATTTAGGAGGCTCAGAGCTTGTCTACACAAAGACAACTCAGGAAAACGAATCCAAATTAAATAAAGGTGTGACTTTCAAGTGGATTAGTTAAACCTCATTAAACCCTGTGTGAATGCTCTTATTCGGAATTAAAGTGGCCTTAGTTTGGTTTAGTTTAATTTACTTAAGGCCACCTACATTCTCAATAAGAGCACCTATACAGGGGTTTAATGCAAGTTAACTAATCCACTTTAAAATATTAGTCCTGAGCATCCCTGTATAGACAAGCCCTTAGCCTCGCTGACTTTCAGTGGGACTTCAGGTGCATTAGAAAATGATATTTAGGCTCCTTGGTGATTTAGAGTATTTTTGAAATTTTACCCACATCATTTGCATATGCAGATTTTGTTATTTATATCTGCAGCGTACTAGTGTGTGCAGAAATATACATTCAAATACATACTTGTAAAATGTGCAGTCATAGAAGCCAGGCTCAGACTCCTTGGAAAATTTGCTTTATCATAACAGATTCTCACTTAATATAAACTAGGGCCCACTTATAAAGCAGAGCCAAATCCTGCTTCCATCTCTTATTGCATTTGAGGGGAGTTTAGCCCAAATAAGGATTGCAGGAATTGATCTATGCTGAATCAGGACCAGTGACTCTTTGTTTGTACTACAGTGCACGATAGGACGCAATACGCAACTCTACTAGGAATGCAAATTTTCTGCAAAAATACATGCTGTTGTACTTAAGTACCATGACCACGATGGGGACAGTTTCTTTACATTTAGATTGGATTTGCATTTGTGTAACTCCATTAATCTCAGGGGAGCTACTTGTGATTTGCTGAAACAACAGGAGAAGATGGCCCACACTTGAGTGTACGTTCCAAGGGTGAAGCTTTACCTCATGTTAGCTTATACTGAGACAGGTCTAATCAGTGTAAGGCTGTAGTATAGACATACCCATAGATTTCTCTGCAAGAAGGTCCTCTTGTGTTCCTACAGAGGTAGCTTTAAAAGAAGCAATAACCACTAATGGAAGTTTGATTTCAAAACTGGAATATAATATCTACCTTTCTGCTAGGCTTCCATTGCAGAGCTAGAAAAGAAATAATTTACTTTGTGAGCTAGGGAGACTGGTAATTGTTTCATAACTGTTTTGTTAGGTCTGTTGCCCAGATCTGGTTCTGATTTCTAAGAATCTAACGGAAGAATGTTCCGCCCAAGGCAGCTTTAATGTGCAGCATTCGGGATCCTTGACATCATATTCCAGGAATGATGAGTTCATATTCCTCATGCCTAAATTAGTAACTGCAGCTCTGTCTGCAGTGGGGTAAAAAAGTCACAGAGGGCCAGTATAAGGTATCTCCCACCACAGACCTCAAAATAGGGCTTAAGTGGTACATAGACCTTGGTACTGGCCCTGTGCACTAGTGTGCATTTTACCATAGGCTCAAAGAGTTCCATACACTTATCTGGAAAATAATATTAATTAGAAATATAGAATTTTCCTTTTGTGGGAAATTTCACTCTGTTAAAGTTATTCTCCATTGTGAGTTGGAACAAAAATTCAAAATATTGAAAAATTTTCACCAAACAAGAAATTCCAAACATTTCAGATTGGATGTTGACATTTTCAATCAAAACAAAATGATTCAGCATTTCAAAACCAACATTTTTCACTTCAGTTCTCCCTGTAGGAACATTGACCAAAAAAAAAAAAAAAAAAAAAAAAAAAAAGAGAGAAATGGAAATAGACATTTTTCCCATGGAAAATTTCAATCTTGACAGAACTATATTTTCCTATGGGAAGATTTTTGGCAATATGAGTTTTAACCAGCTTTAATATTAAGGTTTCCTTGTGTTTTCTAAATCTATTATAATGTTATCAAACCTACTTCTCCAACAGAGCCCATATGGATGGATGGGAAGTGTTAGAGTCACAGATCAAGTGCTTGTACATGTGTGGCTGGCAGGGGCATTCCAGAGGCCTCATGCTTCTAGCACCAAAACCTATTACCATATCAGAGATGCACGGAGCTTATGAATAGTATAGTATAGAGGTCAGAGTACAGCAAGAGGGATACTTGTGGGCCATATTTTAGTCTCAGGAAAATCAGAGTAAATGTGAGATAATTCTACTGCCTTGGGTCTAAAACACCAGATTGAGACTCATGAAACCTTGGTTTTAGTTCCTGGCTCTGCTATTAGCCTGCTGGATGACCTTGGGAAAACTCATTTCCCCTCTTTGTGCCTCAGTTTTCCCATCTGTTAAATGAGGACAATAATACTGACCTCCTTTGTAAAGTACTTTAGGCTCAACTGATGAAAAGTGCTATATAACAGCTAGATATTATTCTTAATAGATTCATTGGGTCAGCTTCTCATTCACAATAAGGCAGTGTAAAAGGACCTTAAAGTGTGTTTCAGTTACATTCACATTCACTTTACACTCTCAGAGCACTGTAAAGGGTGCTTAGTGTAAACAAAAATCAAGCCCACTCTGAATTAAACTGGCATAACTGAGAGAATTTGACCCCTGCATAGTTGTTACACCAGGGCAAAGCAGGTGTAAAGTTTTGTAGGTTTTAATCTACTCTTACATTCACTTTGCACACAGATACAAAGAAATGCAGAACCAGGTTCAGAGCACTCAGCTTACTGGATCAAACCACCAGAAATGGAGGCTGTTTTCTTCTAGTCAATCAGGTTTGGAGTCCTGTTTGCAGCAGTGGCCAAAACTTGATGCTTCAGATAGAGGCTAAAGGCAAAATGTCCCTGGTTAATTATAGAATGTAGTATTGTGGAGGTGTGGGAAATTCTTTCCTGTCCCCTGTGGGTAAGAAGTCAATCACTTACCAGATAATACCTTTCTGTAACCTCCACATGTCAGTGGGGGTATATCACACAAAGGAGCTGTTGTATTTTCTATCAGCTGTGACTCAGTTGTGGTAGGAGTCAGAAGCAGGAAGTTGTATTCACAGAAAACAAAAGGGCCAAATTCTCATCTCAGTTCCACCGGGGGTAAATACAGAGTGACTCTGCTGAAGTTATTAATAGGCTTGATTCTTCACTGCTTTGTATCTTTTGTAGGGATTTACATGTATGCAAAGTAGGGTGACCAGATAGCAAGTATGAAAAATCGGGATGGGGTGGGAATTAACAGATGCCTTTATAAGACAGAGCCCCGCATATCGGGACTGTCCCTATAAAATCGGGATATTTGGTCACCCTAATGCAAAGTGGGTGCATTCCTGGTTGAAGACCTTTTACATTCTTGTTGAATCAGGGCCCAAAAGCTGGAAGGCAAACTCCCGTTGACTTCAGTGGTAGGAAGATTAGACCAGTAGGATAGATCAGGTAAAATATTTGGTATGTGCTATATGTGACAAGCAATCAGAACCCATTGCAGAAGCATCATCCAGGTACAACTATCTCTGCTTCGCCCTTTGCAAATAAATAAATACAGACAAAAGGGATGTGCCTGATTCTCTTCTGAACTTTTCCCAGTGACGTAAATCCCCAAATTAAAATTAAGGCCCAAACTGTGATCCAGCTTGCAGGGCAACACATAGGACCAAAAAGGTGTAACCGGCCCTTTAACTCATTTGCACTGGGTAACTATACCAGTGTTTGAAGCATGGACAGCAGACTCCACAGGTGGGATGGAGTGAAGTTAGCCTTTGCTCCACTCCCCCAATGCACTGGCTAGAATGGCTGCACTGATATGCTGGGCCAGAGAGGCGAGTATGCTGCCCTAGATAGAGTCCTGGAGTAGGGTGTTTCCTCGGTGGAGCATGGGAAGACCAGCATATAGGTTGTGAGACTGAGGCCTTGTCTACATTACCAAGTTTTGTCACCAAAAATTGCCTTTTGTGGCAGAACAGCAAGAGTGTACACACTACAATGGGAATTTTATCGTGAAGAACGCCCAGTTTTGGCGACAAAAATCTTCCACCCCTATGAGAGACTTCTGTCTTTTCCCCTCCCTTTATTGCCAACAAAGAGCCAGTGTAGACGCTGCTGATTGTTTTGTCGACAGAACTGGCTTCCACCAGTATCCCACACTGCCTGCCCTGATTGCTCTGCTGCCCTCCCCTTTCAAAGCTCCGGGAAGTATCTGTGTGCTGCTCCCTTTGGGGAACCAACAAAGGGCAAATCATTGGAATGCTCCTGTTCTGTCCGGCACTAGGAACACAACAGCAGGCAGGCTGCTGCTGCAGGGGGGAGGGGGACAGACTGCTGATCTGCTTTGCAATTCCTCAGCACAGAGAGCTCACAGAGCTGCTCATGATGCTGCTCTCAGCAGCTGAGGGGGCTGTGGAAGAACTCAGAGAGAATCCCAAGATGTGCAGCGATCCCACAACACTGCATGGTGCATTGCTCACCCTGTCGATGATGGTGTCCCCAGCGTGGACATGATCTGTTGACAGAGGGAGCAAGCCTGAACACCCTTTTGGTGATTTTTGTTCTGTCGACTTTTGGACGTCGACCTAAGTTTTGTCAACAAAACTTGGTAGTGTAGACAAGCCCCGAGTCACAGACTTGCTTCCTTCTCTGCTCTGAAGCCAGCATAACAACTTGTTGCCCCTTTGCAAAGCCACACCTTGATTTGATTTTAAAGGAGAAAGGAATGTCTTCTAAAAGAAGAGTTTGATGATAAAAGGGCTGATCCTCCATTGTTTTGCCTCATCGTTTACACTGCACACTTTGCACCGGTGTGAATGATGGCTTGGGATGCAGGGCAATGGGGAATCAGGCCCCTATTAAGACAAATTGTTAAGAAAAGTTAGTGTTTCTTGAGTATCAGAGGGGTAGCCATGTTTGTCTGGATCTGTAAAAGCGGCAAAGAGTTCTGTGGCACCTTATAGACTAACAAATGTATTGGAGCATGAGCTTTCATGGGTGAATACCCACTTAGTCGGTAGAATACCCACACCGACAAAGTGGGTATGCACCCAAGAAAGCTCATGCTCCAATATGTTTGTTAGTCTATAAGTGCCACAGAACTCTTTGCCACTTTTATAGTGTTTCTTGAGTTACTCTCTCTTCTTCCATGCTTCCTCCTGCAACATGTGCTGTGCCAGTCTTATTCCTTGTAAGTACTGATGCGGTGGAAGGATGAGGTAAGCAAAACACAGTAGACATAGCAGAATTGGGCAGGAAGCTGTAATAATAAATGAATTCCTTTAAAATAGAAGGGGAAGGAAGGAATAGAAGGAGGGACCTAGGACAGAGTTTTCATTATCATCTATTTATATTATGCATATGCTGTTGCACAAGACAGAAGGTATGACATGGGGCCAGCCACAAAGATTTTGTGATCTAAAGCCCTTCCTTAGATTCTAAATGGACCTGAGTGAAAAGTGAGGGGACTCAGTATCACACTGGAGGGACTCTGCACCTTGTGAGATTGGACCTTATTACAAGTAAGACCAAACAGGGTAATCTAGGGAAATGCAGGGAGACCAAGAGAGGGTAAGGCTTCATGGAAGAAGTAGGCTTTAAGGAGGGATTTGAGGGACAGAGCCAAAGTCCCTTGAAGAGAATAGCAAGACTTGCACTGACTTAATTGGGCTACAGATTAGCTGTAGAGGAGGGAGTAGACGCTAAGCTTGCAAGAAGCAGCAATATGTTGGGGGAAGGTTAGAAAGTAGCTGAGAACAGAGAAAAGAAGTAAACAGGGAGGACAGCTGGCCTCGAACCCAGATGCTCAGAAACCATGCAAAAGCTTAATTGTTTTGTTTGTATTGCAGAAAATATTTTTTTTGGATGTGCCTTGGGTTTGAGTTCTGCGAAAGGAAATGCAGAGAAGGAGGAGAAGATGGGCATTATTATTTCGTCCAAATCAGTTTGCCCATCACCGAAGGAATGTTCTGGGATGGCAATTGGGTCTCTGAGGTCACATGCTCACTGAAAACATACCAGTGGGGACTAACTTATTAACAGTCCCCATTTGCTGAGAACTAGAAGTTGAACCACTCACTTAAACTGAAATTGTGCAGGGGTCCAGCATGAAGTCTCTGCTATGGTAGTTACACGGCCCTCATTACCAAAGTACCTGAGCACTTCACAGCTGCTAATGTCATGAACCTCACAGAACTCCTTCCTGTGAGATAGGGATGTGCCGTAATCAGGCCTCAGTTCCCCATGAGTAAAATGCTTGAGACCCAACTTCTATTGAAATTAATGGGAGTTAGGTGCTTCATCTGGAACTTTAGGCATCTCAAAACCTTCGATAATCGATTCCTAATTGACTTGCCCTAGGTCATACAGAGAGTCAGTAGCAGAGCTGAGAATGGCACCCTGTTTTCCTGAGTCCCAGCCTAGCATCCTAACCATTGGACCATACTTCTGAATTTAATCCCCATTTAATTCCTATTCTAAGAATGAAAATGGAGCATAAGGCTGTGTTGGGCCTCTGCACAAGGCTGAATTTTACCCTTAGAGATTATAGATTATTGTGGGATTTTGATAACACATCTGTTTTTTTCCTCCTTTCATTAAACAAAGCATGCGTTGCATATTTAAGGTAAACTAACTAGCAGTGAGATGCAAAGATGTTAGTTATTGAAATTAAAGGTGGAATGAACCAAACTTGCAAAAACTGTAATAAAATTTTACCAGCCCAGGAACAAAAATCTACTTGCCTGGCCGTTACAGTGAGGATGAATGACACAGAAAAAGCAAATGATAGCTCACTTGCCAATCAGATCATACCGTATGGATATATTTCTGATCCCCTACTAGAGAGATGCTAGAAAGTATTAGGCCATTAGGGAATCCCTGAAACAAGAGGATCAACATTTAAAGTTACATCCAAGGCCCTTTCTACTCCATCCAGGGACTTCGTGCACCATCACATGGTCTAGTGCTAATATTGTCAGCTTCTTGGCATGCGTAACCTTCTTCAGCATTAATTTGTATTCATTTAGATTTTGAAAGTGCAGTTTGTTTTAAAACAACAATTAATTTATGAGATCACTATGGACACAGATGATGTTCAAAGGCATTGTATTGAGTTCATGCCTTGGGAGGAATGCTTGGGAACACACCATACAATTGTAAGCAAAATTGTTCAGATGAAGGTAATTTTTTTGGCAATCGAGTGCAGCCATATTTATACTAACTGAGGATATGGCCCAGTAGATTTACTTTATTAGTATTGTTTTAAACAAAAATGTTCCCAGATTTCTATGTACATCTACAATAAACAAGCAAACAAACAAACAAGTAAATACCTAGCTCATCTTAGCATTCTTCATCCATAGATTTCAAAATGTTTTCAAGGAGGTCAGTATCATTATCCCCATTTTACAGATGGGGAAATCAAGGCACAGGGGCAGTGGCTTGCGACAGGCACCCAGAAGGCCAGTGGCAATACATTCCAGGTCTCCTGAGTCCCAACTCAATGGTCTATGCAGTAGGCAACACTGTCTTTATTTATAGTGATACATATTTTCTCACTTGCATAAGACCTCTCAAATATCTTACATCAGCTAGACACCTTGCAAACACAAATTAAACCATGCAACCCCTCTGCGAGGTTTGCCGTTATTAAAATACACTTTCATTGTGTGTGCACACACTCTTCGCAATGAGGCCTCTTGAGGTACTAGTGTTGATGGCTCTTGCCCCGTGTGGAGCAACCATGACTGGTTACACCTCTTTCTTTAATTGGAGGCAGCTGTCTTGCAGAAAGTAAACATTCTGTGTCACCAAGCTGGAGTGCCCCAAAGTACTTACCTTCAAAGATCCTTTCTGTCCCAAGGGTGTTGCATTACAACTTTGTCTCAATGAGGTTTCGCTCCTATCGCAAGAGGCCTGAAGTCAATGGAGATGGGAGGGAACCGTCCATCATAGTGTTGTTTGCGTGGGCAAAATACAGCCTGAAATTAAGACAGGTCACATCAGCAGAAACAAATAGAATTAGAGATTATCATTGGCATCAATAATAACCTAAGAATACAACTGTGGCTTGTCAAAATTCCTGGATTCCATTCTTTGAATATAGGAGGGGCAAAGACCTAGTCACCAGTACTGGAGATCAGGCCTGTTCCACGTGTTTTTTTCCATGTTCTGCCACTGTGTGCCCTTGGGCAACTCACTTAATTTCCCTCAATTAAATGCCTCCGTGTTACCCATCTGGGAAAAGAACACACTGCATAGGGTGTTGGGAGGCTTAATTAAATAATGTTTTTTAAACCTCTATGAAAAGGGAACAAAGATATTGGGTACAAATATGTGCAGCTCAACTCTTTTAGGCCTCAACTCTGTGGCAGATTCTATTAGCACAGACTTCACTTGAAGCCAGTGGATCTCTTCATAAGCCACAGGGTCTGCACTAGCAGATCCCAAAGCAGGACCAAGTCCCAGATGGGTGTTTGGCCCACATAATCTCCTGTGAGGAAGAATTTTATATTCGTGACACTTTGTAAAAAAAACTACTGTCACCGTGCCAAAGCTTGGGCTAGATTCTCCACTGCCCTGCACTCTATGTAGTCATTTACACTAGTGCAAAGTAAATGCAAAGTGATTTCAAAATGCTACCATTCTAATTTGGTGGAGTTTTACACCCACTTTGCAATAGCTTTAGCTTAGTATAATGACTACAAAAAGTATCAGGCAATAGAGAATTGGGCCCTTATCTTGGAATCAGTTTTTATTAAATTGCTACCTCTACTGATAGATTCACATATTGCAATCAGCCTTGGACTTGTCTTACTAACCCTTGTGAATCTAAACTATTCATGAAAGCTCAACGTATTGAGACCTACAATATTGACTGACTGACAGACAGACAGACCCCTAACTCTCACTGCACCCTGTAGATTAAATACATGTTATCAAATTGTTTTAACCAAAGGGTTAAAACTGAAAAACATGGAGGTTAATACCAATATTTCGAAATGGGGATGCTTTGAAATAGACACCTAAAACTATGTTTAAACACCTAAGTAAGGCCTGTTCTTCACTTGAAAGTTTTTCTGGTATAACTACTTCTGTTAGGAAATGGAATTTTTGCTGATATAGTATAGCAGGGGGGAAAAATCGAGTGTGGACAGGGTTATATCCTATCAAGATGGCTTATACCAACATAGATATTAACCTTCTCAGTGCTAAACTGGCATAAAGCCCCTTTATTCACCTAACTGCTTCCAATCTAGCGGGTTTATACTGCTTTAGTTGCACTGGTATAGTTAAAGAAGTACAACTTTGTAGTGTAGGCAAGGTCTAAGTTGTAGAAACTTACTTGTTTCTTCCCCTCTAGATTTTTGACTTCTGAGTTGTTCTCATTATTGATTTCATGAATTCCATTTTCACTTCTCTGTAATTATGAATCTACATCATCAGCCCAAAGTGAACATCACTAATGAAGGCGTCATGGGGGAGGGGACATGAGTGTAGTGTTTAAAAAATAGAAATGATTCGCGGACTGGCCATTACTTTCCCCTTACTCATTGCTCAGAGCCCTACCCTGCCTTACAAGTTAAATGTTAATCAGCACAAACTGAAATTCACATTGATTTAATGGTGATAAGTCAGGACCTGAAACCTTTGTGGTGCTGAAATCCATTGCATATCTTTAAATCTCCATGGAAGTATAAGGTGTCAACATTCCACAGTCTCTGATTCTCTCTTCCCTAACCCTGTATTTACATGTAAAAGGCATGAACATACATATAATCCCAACTCTAACGGCACAGAAAGAAAAGCCCCCTGCATTGTAAGCAGCCATGTCTGTTTTCTACCAGCCAGGCTAAACAAAAAGAGCCTTCGGACAACTCCAGTCCCTTTGGCAATAGGCAGCAGCTCTGTGAAATCATTTGAAAGAAGCAATCAATAGATCACAATTCACTTGACACCAACTAACTGGCAGCAACTTCCGCCTGCAGTGGCATTGCTGTAACTTGAAAATTGTGCAACACCTTTAGTAAACACTTCCTCATGTAGGAACAAGAATAAAGCCGAAGGACCCAGTCTCCCTCCTTCACTGCAGAAGGCAGGGCAGGTTAAAGTAGGAAGAAGCTAGAGGCCAGTCTTTCTCAAAGCAAGGAGACTGCTTTCCAGGCTTAGCTGACATGATTAAAGTACTTCTGATTTCTACAGTTTTGCTCCTTTCTCAACACCGAGGTAAGTTTTTTCTCCTTTTATCAAATCGCTGCTAAGTACAGTGACTGATAAGTGTCTATAGCTTTTGTGAGCTTTTAATTAGCAACAGGTGGCTGATACTGAAGAACCATGGTTGCATTTGTTGTACTCACACCAAATGAAGTCACTTGAAGACAATGGCATTGCTGAAAATAGAGGTTTTTGTTTCACTACCAAAGTTAAAAAGTAATCACTAAAATTCTCAAGAAAGGCGGATTAGTAAAGAAATAGTTACCCGATTGAGTCAAGCCTTGGAACAAGTTTGTTCTGAGGAAGTGAGAAAGCCATTTTTTGACAATTGTGAGAGAATTTATTCAACTTGGCTAATTTGTTGCTTTTACAACATTTGAATTATAATTTTTTTATTGGAATTAAATGAACAGTCATCTACTTGCAATTGAAATAGAATGATAAACGTCTATTTATGCAGCACCAGGATAATATCTTGAGATCACCCAGAATATGATTAAATAATTATATATTAAGTCCTTCCCAATATTAAGTACGTATAATTATTTAACTGTATTCTATATAAGGTGCCATACATTAGTTTTTGAGTGTATTCTTGCTTGCTTGCTATTTGAATCAGGAGCAGATTTTCAGACCACGACATGCACAAATATACACACATTTGCACATGCAATTCATGGTCACTTGGACATGTAATTGTCTTCAGTTCACACACCATATTATGCACAGAATTAAACACATTTGTGTATGGAATTATATGCATTTTCTTAAGAAGAGTTCTGAAAATCTTCCCCTTGAGACTTTATATATCTTGGTCAAAGAGATTTAATTTTTATATGTAGATCCACACTAACTAGTGGTGTTAATTCCTGATTTAAGATGGTTGGGAAATTGAGGTATTTATTTATGCCTTATCGCCAATTTTTTACCTGTTGTAACAGATCCAGAATCCATTTCTTGCTTAGAAAAAACTGAGTTAAAATCATGCCTGAAGCAAAACAAGATGACCATACATTTACTCTGAAGAACTGACTCTAGGAAAACTATTAGAAACAGAACAAAATATAACTGCCTACTTAACACACCCAGAATCTTGTAGCTAAAAATCCTCATATGAAATACATACCAAAAGTATTAAACTGTAAGGCTTGTCTTGACTAGAGAAAAGGTCAGGTTTAGATCAGGCTACCTAGCTAAACCCAACCTAACTTGAGCAACCAAGGCTGTAATCTGACTTCCTAAAAATCAAGCTAAAGGCATTACCCTGAATCTGCAATAGGAAATTATGGTTAGGTTGATTTTAGTAACAACACTCAATCACTTTTCCTATTCTAGTCAAAGCCAAGCTAGGGGCTGTTTCAGGAACTCATACTCTCTGATTAGTGCTCACTCACATTATTCACTGAAGAGACCCACTGATTTCACTCAAACTATTTACATAAGGAACTACTTCTCAAATGGAGGAGCTGCAAAATCAGACCCATAGAAAGTAACATTCGTTGGGTGCTGAGCTCTTTTGAAAATCTATCTACAAGTGTCACAATGGGAGATGCTGGGTCCTGAGTGCTTAGGAAAACCTGTCTGTTAGTCTATAAGGTGCCACAGGATTCTTTGCTGCTTTTAGGAAAACCTGGCATTTATTTATGTGATTAAAATAGGAGCTGACCTATTTTTGAAATTCTAGTCCCAAATGTAGGTGCTGAACCCATGAAAATTTGTCCCTTAGGGTGAAATTCACCCTCATGCAACAGGATTAAAGGGGGCTTATGCGGTACATAGGCCTTGTGATGTCTCATAGGACAGAATCTGATTTTCAGGGACTCTGAACACCTTCAAGGGAAGTCACATGTGCGAGAACCTCTGAAAATCAGGTCGTGATACACTGATGTTCTTCATGTGCAGAAGTTGAAAAACACTTCTTACCCTTAGTAAGCTCTTTACTACCACAATACCTCTACCACATACTTCACTACTATACAGACAGACATACAACATATGCACGTGCACAAGGGGAGATGGAAAAAGGCCATTTGGGTCATCTAAGATGTCTCTCCTGCCACCTCCATCACGTACATGTATGTTCCCTACCTCCAGCACATTTTCCAGTGCTTTGCCCAGTCCATTTCAAATGCCACCAGCCACAGCAGGTCAAAAATGTCATTGAAATAGAAACTTTCCATGGGAATGTGTCAATTTTAACAAAGTTTCCCTTTTTTAAAAACAAAAGTTGAAATGAAGTGTTTTGACCTTTTCAGAACAAAGCATTTTGAAGGTATGTATTGAAATGACTTTTCATTACAAAATATATTTTAGTTTATATTATAAATTATGATACAGCATAACATTTTAAAAAGTCAAAAATCAGAAGAAAACATTTCAACTTTAACACAATGAAATGCTTTGAATGGCCCAAAACAATGTCTGTCCTCCCCCCTCCCCCCGAATAATTTTGGGGGAAACTTTGAATTTTTTTGGTTTTCATTCCAATTTGGACCCAGGAGTCCCAACCTCAGATTCTACTTCTGCACATACTTCTACTTCTGCCCTCTCACTCTAGTGATCCTAATGGATTCTGGACGTGGCTCCATGCTCCAGACAGGGATATCAAGAGCTTGCACACCACATCACACTGGTACTAGTGTATGATCCACAATGGGGTGATCTGTCCAAAACAGGAGAGTGGCTGTAGTCCAGTCCAGGGGTTCTCAAACTTCATTGCACTTCAACCCCATTCTTACAACAAAAATTACTACATGACCCCAGGAGCGGGGACTGAAGCATGAGCCCACCCAAGTGGGGGGCCAAAGCTGAAACCCCAGGGCTTCATACCCAGGCTTGGGGCTTGTAACCTGAGCCCTGCCTCCCACAGCTGAAGCCGAAGTCTGACCCCAGGCAGTGAGATTTGGGCTTGGGCTTCAGTCCCGGGCCCCAGACAGTCTAACTCCAAACCTGATGACCCCATTAAAATGGGGTCGTGATCCACTTTGGGGTCCTGACCCACAGTTTGAGAACCGCTGGATTAGAGGATGAGGGAACAAGAGCAGCTTGGAAAACGAGAGCATCTGTTACCATAGATATTAGAGAATATTTAATGACTCAGTTCTGGATTGGTGATAAAGAAGCTATAGGGATATGGAGATCTAACAGGTGCAGAGTAACCGTAATACTCTGATCCAGATCCAGCAGCTAGGATAGGCTGAACCTCAGTGGTACCAGTTCTAGTCATTGTTCCATACCTGATGTAGCGAGCACTGTACAGCCATTTACATTCAGATCACTTTTCAACGCAATGGCTAATACTGCTCAGAAGGCAGCACAAGAGAACATTTTTGGCTACCAAATATTTTCTCAGCCTGGCAGCTGCTTCTAGCAGCAGCAATGCAAAAACTACGAGACATATTGCCCATTGGCCCAGAACACTCTGGGGCCAGATGCATCCTCTTTCTGCTGGGAATGATAAAAGGGCCTTCCCTCCCATTGTGCGACTATTTCTGATTGCCTCATAACGTGAATAAATGTCAGCAGTTTTAGCTGAGCTGTTTGTTCTGCGGATACAGAATAGTGTCCAGAGGACACAAAGCTAGATCTTCTCTGGAATAGTTTAGACCAGGGGTTCTCAAACTTTATTGCACTGCAACCCCCTTCTGACAACAAAAATTACAACTGGACCCCAGGAAAGGGGTCCAAAGCCCGAGCCCTGCCACCCTGAGGTGGGCAAAGCCCAAGGCTTCAGCCACCACAGGGGGCCTGTAACCTGAGCCCCGCCACCCAGGGCTGAAGCACTCAGGCTTCGGCCCTGCGTGGTTGGGCTCAGACTTTGGCCCTGGCTCCAGCAAGTCTAATACCAGCCTTGGCGACCCCATTAAAATGGGGTCTCGACCCAGTTTGGGGTCCTGACCCACAATCTGAGAACCACTGGTCCAGTGCATAAGTCATATGGCTTCTGCTATCTCAAAGCTTGTTGAAGGGGAGATCATGGTAGATGGAAATAATACAGGAGTAACAGATGCACAGCAGCCACCTGGGATAGGAAGATAGATGGATTCATGTATATACCCACATATATGTCTAGTAATGATCAACATCACAGAGGAATCAGTAGCAATCCAGAACAATCAAATTCTTCCTGAAAGAACTATCTCGGAAGACCCCTGTGCAACTGGTCTGTTACAGCTATTAGGTAATATGCTAATCGTACCTAATGCTATGCTAGATGCTATCTAATATATACAAGTTCTCTGCTGCAAAGAGATTAAAAACTAAGTTAGACCCGGATTCAAGAAAGCATTTCTATTTAGGACAACACTTAAGCATGTGCTTAAGTCCCATCGGACTTACAGTGAAGTATGGGCCTAAGTGCTTTCTTGCATTGGGGCCTCAGATATAATGCAATAAAGGGGTTGTACAGAAGGTTGAAGGAGTGTGCCCATGGTTAAGATCATGGGGTTACTCAGCAGAGGCCGGTGTACAGCATGATGGAATAATATTTAGAGTAAACAGACATTAGCTGGCACTAGTATATAAAAGACACACAGGTGCCACATATCCTCTGCAGCCTGAGCGGAAATTCTATTTATATTCCTCCCACTCGGAAACAATCACAAATTATCCTGTTAACATGAAATAGGTCAGATTTTTTCAAAAACCATTCATGCGCCTTGAAACAGATGCTCTGTTCCAGTCTTTCTTCTGTGCACTGCTCCGAGATCTGAGTTTGTCAAGTGTAACAGAGGGATCTAGAAGCAAAATCACATCTAGCCAGAGCTACAGGCTTAGCTAATAATTTAAGAAGGGCTAAGCTCCCACAGCCAAATCTACAATGCCCATCTGAAATGCAATTCGCTCTCCTACCCTAAGCTCAGCATTATACCCAATAGAGATTTGAGAGCCCTGAGAGGAGAATTTTGCTCTTGAGGTAGGACAGAAGAGACACACTGGCAAAAGAGCACTAGCAACATGACTAGGGCCAGATCATGATAGCACAAGGGGAGCAAGAGAAGGAATGCAGAGCTGGCTCTGCACAGAGGAGGTACAATTGAAACCCCCAGGCCCTCCTCAGCTCATGGTCAACTCCTTGCTATCATCCATCTGCTTGTAATCCACCCCAAAAGAGCTATGGTCCTGCTCCCATCTGCACACCCACCAGTGAAGATGGCCAGATGCACTGTGTGAGGGGAAAGCAGGATGGGAGAAGGGTAGCTTGCTGCACCTTCCTTAACACAATCCCCACCCACACCTACTCACCAGCCCCTGTGATAGCCAGATGCACCTGCCCCAAAGAACTATCCACCCTCAAGCTAACACTGAGTTGATGAAGCTCTGAAATGCCCCCAGTGTGGGCAGGTGCCTATCAAGGTACAATCTGACCCATAATACAGACTGCAGCTCTCCCACGCAATAATGGCACAGGAGACAACTACTGGGTATTGCAAAATGTGCACATGCTGATGTACTGACTAACCATGAGGCTCCCTGGTTACCTAACTGGTTTTCTTGTATTCTGGCATGATGATTAGTGCTGTGCACATCTGTTCACAGTGAAGTGTGCGGTCAGTCAGTCATTATCAAAGTTTCATAGCCTCAGGGCCTTTTGGCATTGAACTCACTCTGGTCTTGGATATCTACAGTGCTTTTGTGTGAATGCATTTAACTAGCCTCAAGAGGAGTTAATTAATGAGATTGGTCCAATCCCATGGCCATACTAATACATACGCTTTGCTGGATAAAATATCCATATTCTACCATCTGATACTTCTAGTATGCAAGCACCTGTATGCGGTCTGTGAAATGTATTTTTTCCCTATGATAGTTCCCTCTGAAATTTTTCTGATTTTGGCATACAAAGATTCAGATTTTCAGGTTTTCAGTGAAAACCCTCTTTTTTTGGACAAAACCAGAACTTTTTTGGCAAAAAATTATGTTTCATTGACAAGCCATTTTCCATAGGAAAAAAGGACATTTTGATGCAAATTTTCCAACTTACTCAAGTGAGGAGGGGCAGAGAAAAATGGTTAGATCACATGCCTAGCCATCTAGCCTCTTGGGGTTTATTCTCAGCTGGGCCACTGACTCGCTATGCAACTTACTTACCCTTTCTATGCCTACAAAATAGGGCTAATAAAAATACCTGTCTCACACATGAAAGGTACAGTCTCAGCCCAGGCTCAGCCCAGGCTATTAATGAGTTCTGGACAAATTTTCAAAAGAGACTAGTGTCCAATTTTTCCAATGCTCAACTTGAGACAGATGTTTTAGCAGGGCCTGATTTTCAGAGCACGTCTGCTTAGCCCTTAATGAAAATTAAGCCCTCTAAAGTTGTTGCAGATTGGACACTCAGAATCCAAGCCACCAAAAAAATCACTAGTCACTTTTGAAAATTTTGGCCGCACAATCGAGTGTTGCGTTTGGATTCAGCACCAGGTGGTGTCCAACTGCTTGTGCTATGGACTGGGTATAGTTTCTGCATGAGGAATGCAATATGGAAGCTCAGTTCTAAGGAAACATGGTGGTCATCTGTTCTGCTTCCAGAAGAGATAGCTGTAACCTCTTGGCCGGCTGAAGATGAGAAAAAAGCCAATATGGCTGTTGCTATCCCTGGATATTCTAGCAGCAGCTGAGGGGCTAACCACAAACACAGACTATGAATCCAATCAACCATGATGGGCACACCCTCAGTCTAAGAGTCTGATATCACTCCTGCCATCTCTTACAGTTCCTTCCTGTGGCCAGCATCACTTGGACTGTATTATGCAGGAAGCCAGATTAGCTGATTGTAATGGTCCCTTCGGGCTTTGAAATCTATGAACCACTCTTTCTCCTACAAACGTCCTTGTACACAACTATATTGATCACAAAACAGCTGGTATGAAGTGTTCTCATAAGGAACTAAACATATTCCATACTCCTATATAAAACCCCAAATAAAAAGCAGGAGCAGGGAGCAGGAGAGGACTGAACAAAAGGAGAGAAAAAGACGACAATAAAAAGCAGAAAAGAGAAAAAAATTTCAACTATCACATGCAGATAATCACGCCCAGTAAGATATAATAGGTGAAACATGCTACAGGAGGAGGATTAACTGGAACTATTTCTATGAAAAGACTAGTTGAAAATATCTCTAAAGAATTAATCTGACATTGCTCCCAGTCCCAACTACCCATGAATACTGTAAACTTACTTACCTACCATACAGGAGGAATTCTTTGTTAATTTACACGACTTTCTGTAATAGAGTCTGGTGATCATTAACTCTACAGAACCACCTGACCTCACCTGCATCAGTTGCAAAACAGTGAATGCACAAGTAAAGGTGACATTTTGAAAATCTTGCCCAACATGTTGATATAAAAATTGTGCAGTGCTAAAATACAATTCTATGAAATGCATGAAAATTAAATAAAATGATACAGCATTTAGAATCTATGGAATTTAAAAAATAAATACATTTGTTTTGACAAATCTTTTTGTTTCCCTTAGGGACTGCACGAAGGGAATTACCTGGGGTGAAGGACTACGAAGTGGTATATCCACACAAACTACACACGTTACATAAAAGAGATGTAGCAGGAAATCAAAATCCCAACAAAGGGGTAATAAAGGAGGCATTTTTTATTTGTTAGCATGGGAATGGGATAGTTTTGTCTTGGGTCAGAGTGTACTTAACTTTCAAGATAAGTTAGATCCAGACATCAGATCATACTAATGGAACAGAATAACTAGACTATTGAATCCATTCCCCTGCAAGGGCAGGCCATGATAGTCACACAGTAAAAGTAGGTGGCAAAGTCTAAATGTGATTGGTGAGTCTCCTCCTAGTTCATGATGATATGTTTATTCACAGTGTAAACCAACTCATTAGTTGGCATTAGTGGCACTTTTTGCTCAAAAGTAGAGCTCGGTGGATAGTGGAAAACAGTAGAGCAGAAGCACCTAGCATTCTGGGGTGTTGTATTTTAGATCCAAAATATGCAACAGAGCCACATCCTCCAATCTACCTTTGGGTGGTGGTGGAACAAATCAGTGGGTAGGGTTCAGGACAGAGTTCTACTCCTAGCTCTGCCACCAGCATGCTGGGGGATGTTGAGTAAGTCACTTGACTTCTCTTGGCCTCTCTTTCTCCATCTGTCAAATGGGGCAGCAAGACTTGCTGTCCTGAGATCTATGAATAAAGGCCCCAACACAGGAGAGCATAAGCACATGCTTAACTTTAAGCACTTTAATAATTATTACTATTATTGAGATAGTGCCTAGTGATCCACCAAGTGCCTATTGTGTTAGGCACTGAATAAACTGAGTAGTAGATGGTCCCTGCCCTGAAAAGTTTACAATCTAAATAGAAAAGACAGACAAAGGGTAGGGGAAAGGGATATAACATACCACTGAGTTCAGCTAAAACAATTCAAATGCTTAAAGTTAAGATCATGCTTAGGTGCTTGGATGAATAGGGATAGGATTATTCACATGCTTCAAGTTAAGTATGTGCTCAAGTGCTTTCCAGAACTGGGTCTTAAGCGAAGTAGAGTCTCCTATGGAAGTCAGCAGAGCTGTACGTGTACCTTTGAGAGCAGACTTTAGATTTTAGAGTTCAATTTATTAACGTCATTTAAAAACTGATGCTTAGTCTAGAACTGCCAGCGAGTTTATTGTCGTGGGGGAGTTAGTGGTCTCAAGACCAGTAAATTCACAGTGAGGCTGGTGCTTATTGCTATCAACATTACAACACTCAAATATTTGCAGGCAAGATATGATGACAGGATGCAATATGAAATTAAAGTCAACGGTGAGAAAGTGATACTTCATCTAGAAAAAAATAAGTAAGTTCAATTTCTTTTCTTATAACATTATCACTATCACTCAGGTCACTGGAAAAAGATACTATAAAGCACTCAGGATACAATTTCTAAAAGTAAATGGGACTTAGGGAGAAATTTTAACTCTTAGATATCATAGTGATGGCAGCAAAATAAGAGCCTTAACAGAATAGAATAGAATCAGCGGCACTATAGCAGAGCCTGGCTAGCATGCCACAACTCCAGAACAGATATATGACATTTGCTGTGATTGTAATGACATTCCTCCAGCTCCTGCTGCTTTCTGTTGGATTTGAAAACCTTGGCTGCAGCAAACATGACTTGTGAACACTTGTCCATGCCTCAGTTTCCCTATATGTAAATAGGCAATAATAATACTGACTGACTTTCAGGGATATTGTGTATTCACATTTATGAAGAATCCTGAGATCCTCATAAGGAATAAATTATAAAAATGCGATAGGTAGGCAGACAGACTATTAGTGCCCATTTATGAAATCATAGCTGCCTTTACTGTTAACTTTGCTCTCTCACTCCTACTTATTAGTCTAAATTAACCTGTGGTTTATTGTCTAAATCCTAGATTATAAAATTTGTGCATCAGGGGTTGTCTTTGTGTTATGTTTGTTCTTTTCCTAATGCAGTGGAGCTTTGATTCCTGTTTGCGAGTGTGTAGGTGCTCTCACACTGGAAAATATTATAATAGACATTTTACAAGTGATCAGACTTCTAAATCTTACTGGGTTCTGAATTAATATTGCAAAATAAGAAACATATCCTGGCCTAATGAGTTTAGTCTATACATATAGTATATGCAAGGTACATAGAGAAGAGGCTATAATACAAAACAGAGAATATCAGAACACTATCGGACCATACAGAGCAAACATGAAATAACGTGTAATCGTTATTTTGCATTGGCTGGGTGTGTCTTTTGAATTCTTTATGTTTGATGTTGTGTCATTTTAGGTACGTTTTAAGTGGCGTGTTTTTAAAGATTGTGTAACTATTCCTTAAAGTGGCAATCGGTTTATATTAAATGTATCAGAAATAGAAATAGAAACAAATAAATATTAGTCTCTGTTTTAAGCTAATCAAACTATTTGAAGGGAGCAGAGGAAGAGGAATTGGGAAGCCTTTTGGTGTTAGCTTCCTTTCTTTAAAAATATGATGATCCATCGAATTGCTCATAGAGGTTTGGAACATTAGTACTAGCTGAAGTGAATTGGGCTCCAATTCATGACTGACTTCTGTGGGACTGCTCTGGTTGCTTTAAATTAAGCATCTGTTCAGTGCTTTTGTGGTCTGGGACCAGAGTGCTCAGAAACTTGCAAGACTGAGCCACTGGTGATCAGTGTGCATGCAAGCAAGTCAGAATGCAAAATGAATGCAGTGTATTCAGTGGTTGCTGAATTAAAAGAATGTATTCCAGGGATATCATGTCCACATGTTTAGTGTTTTACTATTTCTGTATCTACACTTACATGTATGTCTTTCTAAATGTAGATAGACTTACAGTGAAAAAAAAAATCAGCCTCAACTACGAACCAAGTATGGACAATTTCATCCCCACGGGGAGTTTGACAAAGTTATAAATAACTGAAAACAGAGGGTAATAATGGAAAGTATTGATCAATCTCTATATATGTGTGTGTGTTGTACATAGATGAGCCAGATCTTCCATTGCTCTGCATGTTAGTCAAAGTGGGTGGAAAGCACTAATACATCAGAATAGTAGCGTTTCACGCTCACTTCAAACTGGCACAAATGACTACTCAAGGTGTAGTAGCCCAAGAAAGAATCAGGCCCGTGTATGTATTTAAAAAGGTATAGTTTTGTACTCTCAGGAAGTTATTTTATATTAATACAATGAATAGGCTTTGGTTTGACTTTAGAAGTCTCTTTGTTTGGATAAGGGTTGTGAAGAGGCCTAACTGTTCAGCGGTCTTAATTCTCTAGTCTTTTGATGTTAAAAATAACAACACTGTGCATACTAGTGTTTAAAAAATGGTTTGAAGCTCATTATGTAATTACTTCTTCCCTTGATTACTCCAGCATCATTATTAGCTGGAATAACAGGCCCATTGTATTCTTTCCAGGGATCTATTTGCCAAGGATTACTCTGAAACTCATTACTCACATGAGGGTCGAGAAGTGACAACAAGTCCTCAGATCAAGGTAACATACGAAGGCTCTTCTACAAATCTGTAATCACATGGTGTTCCATGGGGGATTCACCGGCATATTAGCAACAGCACAATCCACTCTTTAATGGAACATATAGGTCCAGATCCTAAGCTCGTATAAACTGACATAGCTTCACTCGCCTTCATGAATGAGTGAATGAGGTTGTGTATCTTGACCTCAATGGAACTGCACTGATTTACACCACTTGAGAATCCAAACCATAGCTTTCTTTATAACAAAGAAAACATTTTTCATGTCTATAGCTTTTGAACACATCTCCCAACCTGCTAGAATTCCCAGAGGAAAGGGAATGGGGCCCATTGAGACTAAACATTCTATGGCTCTGTATGCATAACTTAGTTTCACAAAAGGAGCAAAGTTATTCATTTAACGAGCCCAATCTCAGTGAGATCATGAACTCAGATAAACACACCTTCACTCACACACTTACCCTGCCTCCCACCCACATAGCAGATGCATTAAAATGTATTACAGGTTATACCAGATGGCTTCCTTGGACCGTGACCAATCAGTTACTCAGTTATAAGCACAAAGGCAGTCACTGTACAAGCTTTTTTTTTTAATTAACTGTATGTCTGTGGGTCTTAACCCACTGAACTACAAAACTCCCCTATTTTAAGCCATTGTTCATTGTATTTTTTTAACAATTACAATTTGAAATGCAGCAATAAATATTCTTTGTCCTGGAGAAGGCAAGAGTAACAATAGAAATTTGGATGGGTAAAATCTGTGTAAGGACTTCAGGATTCCTCTTCTTAATATTACAGAGGCCATGCCTCATTTTTCTATTTATTTCTCTCACCAAATGGAAGTTTGCATTTGGTTAAAGATTATTCCAAACAAGGCATGCTGCACGGACATCTGATACGCTGTATGACCGAGGAATTCCAGCTTTGCTCATACTGCTCTGTGGTTAAACATTTTTCAGCGTACCTTGCATCAGCATGAAGTGTACAGCAATTGTTTATTATTTTCTCTAATAATGTTCCTTTCGTCAATGCCTCTTTCATTGTAAAGAAGCTGACATATCGAGATGAATGGCTGTTAAACCGTAATGTGAAAGCCAGCATCCATGAGCAATGAAAAGTACATTTGTATGTGGGTTTAAATGCCATTTCACAAGCTTGTATTCAAGAAAGCAGTTAGGGTAACATTTTCAAAAGCACCCAAGTGACTTAGACATCCCATTGAACCCACTTGGCTCTATTGGAATTTAGGTTCTTAAATCACCTGGACATCTGAAAATTTCATCCTCAAACACATGTTCACTTTTAAGCATATTCTTAGCTTCAATGGGACTTGACAGGACTTAATCATATTCAAGTTAAGCACAGAATTAAGAGGTTTCCTGCATTGGCGTCATACTGAAAGAACATAACCTCTGATTCTGCAAAGCACTTAAGCATGTGCTTAACTTTAAATACAGGGGTAATCCTACCCTATTCCACATTTAAGCACATGCTTAACTTTGAGAACATGAGAAACACATGTTTAAAGTTAAGTACATGAAAAAGTGCTTTGCTGAATCAGGGCAACAGAAGGCAAATAAACTTGGCAGCTGTAATCCACTGGAAGATTCTTCTATGGAGGGGAAAGCCTGTGCTGGTTAGACTTGCCAAAGTTAGGTCACCTTTGTGCCAACAGACCAACAACGGAGCTGCTGTAACTGACCTGGGAATTGTCACCCTCCATTTCCATTTCAAGCAGGAGGTACCACAGGTCATAATTTCCTTTTGAAAGCATAGGCAATTAAAGTAAATGGTGGAGAGGGTACCAGTCTCCTTTCTGACCAGAGAACCGTAACTCAGATTTGATAGAAAACAAAAACTACAATATTCAGAGAAAATCATCTCCAAATGGGACATATCCACCAATAATGTAATATGACATAATGCTACAGATGTAATTGGAGCTAAGCCAGTTCACACCAGCTGAAGATCTGGCCCAATATGACAATTTATCATTGCTTCCTGACAGGACCACTGTTTTTACGACGGTCACATCCAAAATGATAATGACTCAGAAGCAAGCATCAGTGCCTGCAGTGGTTTGAAGTAAGATTGTAGCTAATAGTCTTCATGGTGAAATGATACATGAATGTACTTTTTAATCTACAAGACTTTTTGTTCCCTTGCTCTTTATTTATAGTCACAGTTGCAGCCAGTGCTATGAATCAGTAAGATCTCAAAAGTTTAGCTTTATAAGGGTGAAATCACTATGAGAATGGGTCTGAGTAGTTATCCTACAGATCTCCTGAAGAAAACTGTTTATAAAGAAAAGAGAAAAAGAAAGAAAAACCCAGAGGGTGTCAGCAATTGTTTGGAGGGGGTGCAACTGCATATTTTCACTCTGGTTCTAATACTAGATAGGAAACTAAAGGAACACCGATGTGCTGTAGGAAGATATGTTGATAATTCAGCAGGACGTGATAAACCAGTGCTTGAATATGCTTGAATATGGTGTTAGGTGGAGCTGTGTTGATGGAGATCCAGTCTTTTGCATGAGACAATCAATTCAAAAATCTGTCCTTTTGTAACCATTAAAGATTCCATTCAATTTAAAGGGCTGGGAACATTAGTTAAACAATTTTAAAAGGAATATTGTTCCATCAGAAAATGGGGTTTCATCCACACAGAAATCTTCTGGGGAAAAAGACTGATTTCAGCAAAATTCTCTGTCAGAATGTTTTGTTTCAGGTTAACACACAGAAATGAAATCTTCTGATTTCGGAATGTGAAAACATTTTGTTTTGATCACAAATGTCAAAACAAAACATTTTGACATTTCCAATTAAAACACTGAAATGAAAAGTTCTGCACAATTTTAATCTTTTCTTCTTGAATTAGGATGAACACAAACGCCAAAATATCAAATTTCCCATGGAATCAAAATTCCATTTTCTGGTCAGAGCTCATCTGTATAAAAGTCATGAATAGAATTCTGTTCCACTGGCTTAATTCCAGTTTGAGTAGTTTTACTTTTCTAACCTAATTTCCCCTAGAATTTCAGTTTCTCATGGCATTTTTTACTTCCTGTTGTGTACTGTATTTGAGGGCTGTTAAAATTCTACTATGTACCGTTATACCAGTATGTAGTGTGATCCTTATACTAGGGAAGAAAAGTACTCCACAAACGTGAGTCGTCATTATTCTGATAAAATCCTATGGATTCTCAAAGATCTCACCTTCATTCTGATCTGAGGGGTTTAAAAAAATGTTTCACAGAGGATATTTCAAGACCCATGGTCAACGATACCTTATCCAACCCCTGAAGCTCACAGACAGCGAGGAACATGCAGTCTTTAAATATGAAAACCTGGAAGATGTTGAAGGCCCAAAAACTTGTGGCGTAACCAACACTACCTGGGAATCAGAAGATCCTATCAAAAAGTCCTCTAGATCCAGCACCAGTCTGGAAGTGAGTATCAACCTGAAGATAAACTAAATCACTAAGAACATTTCTGAGAATTAGTTTTTGTGATTCAGGCATAAAGGGGTGAATTACTCCATATTTTGAAAATAATCAATCAATTATTCCTACCTAGAAGGGCAATGTGAGACAGGATCTTAGGTGTAGTGAGGGATTCACCATGCTGTTGCTGGAATAGAGGCAATCCGTGTTTCATGTTGTATGTGCTGGGTAACTCCAGGAGAGAATTACATCTTGTAAAACTGAATGGGTTCTTCGTTAAAGCACCTATTTATAGAGATTCTGCAACTGTGACTAGCATTCTAGCCATGTGTACACAGACTGACTCCTGGTGCCTGCTCTGAATACTTCTCTCCTGCAACCTGTGCTTCTCCCTCCAAGTTCCATGCAGGTTGCTACACTGTATAACTTGTTGTTTTAATTGGGAACCACAGCTTAGAAAAGGAGGAAAATATTATCCGTTTTCAGTTAATTTAGTTTTAAATCAGTACAGATACAATCCTAAAGTCAGCTTCTGTAACCGTGGGCCTGATCCTCAGTTACAGCTCCTTTACATCAGAATCAGTCCCTGTGCATGAAAAATGCACACATCCATCCAAATTACACCTGAAACGGCCCAAATTTAATGTGCAAATATTGCATCTGCAAATGCACATTTTGCACATGGAAATGGCACAGTTTGCACACACATTTTTGGAGGCATTTTGAAAATGTGGCCTTGACAGGTATACATTTTTAATATGAACTCACAGATCTGAAATGTGACTCAAGCTGTTGAATCCTGTACATAGCTGAAGGGAACGCAATTTATCTTCCATTAGTTTTGCGTAGTGTTAATTAACATAGTAGCAGGCAGCTTTAAACACAAATAAAGGCAAATTCTAGCTGCAGATACAAGCATGCAATTGCCAATGGGGAATCAATGGATTGAGTTCACCCACTACAGTTTTGAATATTATTGGTCAATACAAGTTGCGTATTGATCTAAGGCCAAAATTTAATTAATTTAAATTAAAAAAAGAACTATAGGCTAGATTTACAAAGGTATTTAGGCTTAGTCAATGCGACTTAGGTGCCAAACAATATCAATGGAAGTTATGCACCTAACTGACTTAGGTGCTTCTGTAAATTCTACTAGGTGCCTGTCTGCATCTTTAGGCACCTAAATACCTTTGAAAATCTGACCCTGAGCTTCTGAAGTGTAAAATGGGGATGACAGTATTTCCACTCTCAGTAATTTAGAGAGAGAGATTATATGATTATAAAATATTCTTCTTGAATCTAAAGGGGGCAGATCAGAACAGGTCCTAACCATCTTTTGCAAAATGTTTTTCTTAGAAAAAGGAATACCTGAAAGCAAAGAAGTATGTTGAAGTCTACATAGTTGTAGACAATGCTGCGGTGAGTATTCAGACGAACATTTTTCACTTTACCTTTACAACAACTATGGATTTGATTTTTCAAAGCACTCAGCACTGGTCTAACTGTGCTCCCATTGAGACAAATGGGAGTATTATCCTTGACTTCAGCGGCGGGCAGTGTTAAGCCAACTTTGAGCAAGGAAGATCCTGCCCTATGAAGATTTGAAATTCACAATGGACAGCCAAATATAGATCTCAAGTAAGACTGATTGGAAAATGTTTGTCGACATACTGACATTTTTTGTATGACAATATACGTGTATGGCCTGGTTCTCTGTTGCCCTGCAACTAGTGTGAGAGCCTATCCCACATGCCTTCCCCAGTTGCACCACATAAGAGAGCTATAATGGAGTGAAGGAAACCTAAAATCCCCAGTTCCAGCTATGGGAGGATTCCCTTAAAGCAGGCACTGAGAAAGACAGCTGTAAAGCTGTCCTCTGAAGATCCTTCTTAAGCCCTGGCTTATGGGGCGTGCTGGGGCAGGGCTACAGAATCCCAGACAAGGTTGCCATAACTGAGATAGACCCCCAGGGCTATCTACATTATATCAGGCGTCCTGGAGCAGGCAGAACCCAAAGGTGACTTAGCCACTATAATCTTCTCTGTCCTCCTGGGCTGCAGGTTCTGTGCTGTGCCTTTAAGAGGCTCAGGACAGGATATCATATGAGCTAACTGGTAGTAGCAGGAGGCTGTCATCCTCAATGTGGACTAGCCACATGATACACTTTGACCCTGATCCCACAAGCTGCTTCACACAAGCGAATCACTGTGCCCAGGTGGAACCCCCATCTACCCCAGTGGGACTCTGCAGAAGCGCAGGGGTCCACATGTGCAGAATAGCGTGTAGGATCAGCTCATTGGCTGTGTGATCTTGACCACCATCTCGTCCCCAATACCTTTAACAAGTATTTTCAGCAGCATTTCAAGGATTTGGGGCCCACCTGACCAGAGGGAATGTGGAGAGGAGCAGAGAGAGTTATGGCCACCAGAAGTATTTATGAGCCAGGAGAGGTTTGCAAATAAAGACGGAGATTTTGAATACAAGAGAATCGTAACTAAATAAATTAAATTAAAGAAGATATACCTATCTCCTAGAACTAGAAGGGACCCTGACCTTTAAGGGTCATCGAGTCCAGCCCCCTGCCTTCATTAGCAGGACCAAGTACTGATTTTGCCCCAAGTGGCCCTCTCATGGATTGAACTCACAACCCTAGGTTTAGCAGACCAATGCTCAAACCACTGAGCTATTGTAGCTGATCAGTTACACAACCTGCTGTGTAGGTAAAATATGGATATTATAAAAAGGTCCTGATCCTGCAAACAAATACGTGCTAAACTTCAAGCACAAGAGCAGTCTCAATTGTTACCAATGGGCTTAAAGTTAAGCAACCTGTGTTTGCAGGATCATGTCCACAGCTGATCATATTTCTGATAGACACTTTCATGCTTACTGATTCATGCTCCTCTCATCCACTGGACCCAACACTTGGAAGTTACATCACGAATGAATGTGTTTCCATTAACTAAAACAGTGCAGTACCAGGAAAGGCGAATCATCTTGGCATGAAAAATAATGAACAAAAACTAGAACAATTTTTTTTCCAAATCGTCGTCATTGGTTCTTCTTTTTTTCCCCTATCAGCATATTTTCTAAGAACATTACTATATTTGGTGTTGTGAAAGTATGACACTTCCATCATATGTCCCAGTTTTCAGGGGGAAGTTTACTCAGCCTTAAATATTTTCCAAAGGCAGAAACTTGACATCAGCCCAGGAGCAATCTCTTTTAAACTAATTTTCATAAAACCTGCTATTACCTTTTTTTTTTTTTAGATTCTAAGGGCCTCATCTGTACTACAGCCTCTTTACACCACAGTGAAAAGAGGCCTTAGAGTGAGTGGAACTTTACTTTACACCTATTCTAAGGCTCCTTATTCTGTCAGAACAGTGTAAAGGGGCTTTAATGTAAACCAGACCCTAAAAGGACAGGAAGAAACTCAGATCTGTATGAGTTTAGGCTACTTTGTCACTTTTGTACAGCATCCTCTGAAACTCTACAAATCCGATTCTTCCTCACTTGCACTTGTGTCAATCAGGATTAAATCAACTGAAATCAGTGGTGAAAAGTGGATTTCGGTTGTGATCAGAATCAGGTCTGGGTTGTGCACCTTCTATTTTAGCATACAAAAACACTACCAGATGTAAAGCCTAATCCAAAACCTACTGAAATCAAGGAAAGTCTTTCCACTGACTTTAATGGGCTTTGAATCAAGCCCTTTGTGTTTATTATGAGAACTAGTGCCAATGATTTAATATTCATAAACACTTATGGTAATGCTACACCTGATAGTAAGTGTTTGCAGGCCCCTCAGGGTAAGCCCACCAGGCCGCCTAAGCTTGAGAGCCTAAGCTGCAGTCCAAACCACACCGATATTCAGCTCAAACTCCACTAACACTATTCTGTCTGCCTGGGCTGGGAGACTCGCTCCCAGCTTCAGTGTTGACGTAACATTAGATATTTACAGGTGCTGGTCATCCAGTCTCTAGGCACTGTGCATTAAAAATAATAGGTCAGATCCATAGCTGGTGTAACTCAGCATTGATTTCAATGGCACTATGCAGATTTACATCAGCTGAAGACCTGGCTTAATATCTAGAACGGCTGTTATTTGACAAAGAAAAACAAGAATAGGGGGACAGGATTTGGGGCCTAGTCCCTGAGCCTTGAATTCTCAACCTATACTATTGTGATTGCAGTACAGTAGGTGTTGCGGGCTACAGTACCTATAGTGCAATGTGTAGCTGTATGTAGAAAAGAGACAAATACGGGGGAATATGATTGAGGTCTACAAAATCATGAATGGTGCGAAAAAAGTGAATGGAAAAGCGCTGTTTACTCTTTCACATCACACAAAAACTAGGGGTAACCTGATTAAATGAATAGGCAGCAGGTTTAATAAAACTGAGATGAAGTATTTTTTCCACAAAATGAACATTTATCCTGTGGAACTCGCTGCCATGGGATGTTGTGATGGCCAAAAGTATAACTGGATTCAACAAAGAACTGGATAAGTTCCTGGCAGATGGGTCCATCAATGGTTATTAGCCAAGATGGTCAGAGACATAACCCCAGGCTCAGAGTGAAGATAAACCTCTGACTGCCAGAAGCTGGGAGTTGAAGACACAGCTGGATCACTGCATAATTGCCCTGTTTTGTACACTCCCACTGAAGCTCTGCTACAGGCCACTGTTGGAGACAGGGTCCTGGACATAGGGTGACCAGATAGCAAGTGTGAAAAATTGGGTTGAGGGTGGGGGGTAATAGGAGCCTATATCAGAAAAAGACCCAAAAATCAGGACTGTCCTTATAAAATTGGGACATCTGGTTACTCTACCTTGACAAGATGAACCATGGTCTGACTCAGTATGACAGCTCTTATGTTCTTAACATCACCATCTGCTCTCAAATAGCTATTCACTTCTCAATGACTAAGGGGTGAAATTCACTACTGTGCAGACAGGCAATACAAGGTCTATGCACCACCAGGGCTGGTGCAACCATTTAGGCGACCTAGGCAGTCGCCTAGGGCACTAGGATTTGGGGGGGCATCATTTTATTCGGCAGCAACCGCGGCGCCGGATATTCGGCCACTCCAGTCGCCACTGGCATTTAGGCGGAAGGAGCTGGTGCAGAGGAGCACAGGGAGGGCAGCCTGCAGCAAGTAAAGTGGGGGGTGACACACAGGGGAACTCCCCGCCCAGCTCACCCCTGCTCCTCCTCCTCCTCCTCCCTGAGCACTCCATGACTGCTTCACTTCTCCTGTCTCCCAGGCTTGCGACGCCTAAACTGATTGACGCCGCAAGCCTGGGAGGCGGGAGAAGTGAAGCAGCCACGGCGTGCTCGGGATGCTCGTGCTCGGAGCAGGGGTGACCTGGGGCAGGGGGGGTGCCTCAGAGTGGAGGGTGTGGAGCTGCCGCAAGGTGGGCGCCTCAGGGAAGAGGGGGGGGAGCTGCCGTGGGGCGGGGGGCACCTCAGGGCGGGGGAGGGTGCAAGGTGGAAGTTTCGCCTAGGGTGCGAAACATCCTTGCACCGGTCCTGTGCATCACTGAAGTCTCACTTAGATGCATAAAATAGAGCATAAGGTGGGGGACTTCAGTAGGCCTTGTGCTCTCTCTGCTCAAGGGCTGAATATCATACAATGTGAGCGATTTGAAATATACAATATGATATGAACAGGCGATAAATAGTAAACTGAGATCAGTTGCTATACTAATACCTTCGTTTCACTTTAACAAAGACCACTAATTTGTGGTGCATTTTTATTTGAAATGTTTCAGGTCTTCTTTCCCCAATCGTCGTTTTATTTTTTTCCCTTATCTTGTTACTGATGCTTTCATATTTATTTTTGCAGTATAGGAAGTACAACCGCAACATGGCGAGTATAAGAACACGGGTTTTTGAAATAATCAATTACATCAACATGGTAAGCCTTGTTATTATTAAGTAAAAATGCTACATAATTAATTAAGTTTTGCAGTCTTGGGAGGTTTCTATAATTACACCTAGAAAAGAATGAAGAAAATTGGATCTGTTGGCATTTATGAAAGTGCATAAAGCAGAAATAAAGAATCAGATGGAAAAAATGAAAGGAGAATCTGTGCCTTCACATCTATAAAAGCAGCAGAACCATGATATCAAACTAATGAATTTTTTCCTCACAGTTCACAATGGTTTGGCTGAAAACAACTGTCGACACTGGATCTGATTCTTTACTGCCCCAAGCCTTGCACATTTTATTCACAGCAGTGAAAAGTGGGTATGAAACGCTGCCAAATCAACATAGTGGTTTACACCATCTTTGCGCTCAAGCAACTTACTACACAAGGTCAAGTCAATGGCAATCCATGCTCATGTAAAAGGCAAAATTATAATAAACACTACAAAGGTCTTTTTTTTAAAAATTAAAAGACCAGCTCTTCACAAAACCTTACAATTTCCATCAAATTTTCAAAGAAAATTCTTCCTTAAGAGGAAACTCTATGCCAAGATTCTTATAGATTGCATTTTTATACAGTTAGGCTCCAATCCTCCAAATGCTTATGCATGTGCTTAACTTTAAACATATGATAAATCAATCCAATTCAATTCCATGTGCCTGATTCTCATTTACGTTAATGCCCCATATATTATACTGCTCTAAGGCCTGATCTACACTGTGGGGGGAAAAGGGAGTCTCGATGTAAGATACGCAACTTCAGCTATGGGAATAGCGTAGCTGAAGTCAATGTATCTTATTTCGACTTACCTCCCATCCTCACGGCGCGGGATCGACGGCCACGGCTTCCCCGTCGATTCTACTTCTGCTGCTCGCCCTGGCAGAGTTCCAGAGTCGACGGGAGCGCATTCGGGGATCTATATATTGCGTCTAGATGAGATGTGATATATCGATTCCCAATAGATTGATCACTACCCGCCGATCCGGCGGGTAGTCTGGACATACTCTTAGAGGGTAAAAGAGCCTTACTAGCACAGCAGCTAGAGATCTAGTCCCGACTGTATGCCACATGTCCATAATATCCCGTGCTATATGTTCAGAAGTGAGGGAGAAATAATTATATAACTAAATCAGATATTTTAAGGAAGGGTTTACAGCATCAGCAGGTCTTAGCAATTGTTACAAAGAACTGATTAGAGTTCATTAAAAAGAAGGTGTAAAAAATTTCCACATTTTTTCCTCTCTTTAGTTTGTAATTTCTTTAAATATGCTGCTACAATTTCAAAATGGGACTTATTTTGACAGTTTCTTCAGATGGTCCAAAAATTGGGGGCAGGGAAGGGGAAAGAGGCAGAATTAAGAAAAATCATATTTTTTGCCTTTTTTTAAAAGTTTCAAAACTTCATTGGAATTTCAGAATTCAGAAAAGTTCATTTAGTTTTAGAAATGATCAAATGTTATCAGAATAAGTCCCTGCTGTCCGAAAAAATTATAAGTTACTTAGAGTATGTCTACACTACACGCCGGATCAGCCGGCAGCAAATCGATCCAGTGGGGATTGTTTTATCGCGTCTAGTTTAGATGCGATAAATCAATCCCCGAGCCCTCTCCCGTCAACTCCTGTACTCCAGTGCCACAAGAGGAGCAAGCAGAGTTGACGGGGGAGTGGCAGCAGTCAACTCACCATGGTGAAGACACCACGGTAAGTCGATCTAAGTACGTCGACTTCAGCTACGTTATTCACTTACTTCTTAATTCTTCTGTCCATGATCTCTCCTTACGACAGGTTTATAAAGCCATAAACATTCATGTGGCTTTGATTGGTCTAGAAATCTGGTCAGCTGGGGATCCATTTACTGTGAATTCTTCAGCCGGCACCACGCTGGACAAATTCTCAACATGGCGTCAAACGGACCTGCTGAAACGGAAGAAGAATGACAATGCTCAGTTACTCACGTACGTATGATGTCCTTTTCCTCTTGTATTTCCAAATATGCTAGAAGAATTTGTACCCAGAAATTTGTTTACAAAAGATAACCAGAGGTGCAGTTTATAAGGGTCCTAGTTTTGTCATTTCAAACAGTGGGTTGTAATATTCACAGATCGATAGGGTGAAGCCCTGGCCCCGCTGAAGTCAACAGGAGTTTTTCCATTGACTTCAACGGGGCTAGCATTTCACCTATAGGTTTTTAAGGGCAAAAGAGATTGTTATGTTCATCTAGTCTGAGCTCCAGCAAAACAGGAACACTATAAAATGTGGTACAATGCAAAGTGTTGGTATAAATGCAAATAAAATGAATGGAGATGGAGTCAAGCACCCATGCATTTTGGAGGGGGGAAGTTTAATATCCAAATGAGGAGCTGGATATGAATTTTGCAGCTGTTTATCTAGCTATCTGGGCCTGAAATAAAGGGCTCAGACCCAGATTCTGATCTGAATCCAAACTTCGGAGAGGTGCCCAATTCAGTATTCTGGCATGAGCCAACTGGGCCTGGTTTATCAAAGCACATGTTTACATTTAAGCATATGGTAATGTCCCATTGATATCAGTGGAACTTAAACACATACCAGGCATTAAAAATGTACTTAAGTGGTTTGC